>NC_064620.1:101041136-101344166 GCF_023898315.1 Schistocerca nitens | reverse complement strand
TTTGAAACACGAACAGCTGTTAGCATGAGTTTCTTAGAAGTAGATACCTTAGGGGTTGCGAAGCAACTCAAATCGCTTGATACGGGCAAGTCTTCAGGTCCAGATTGTATACCGATTAGGTTCCCTTCAGATTACGCTGATACAATAGCTCCCTACTTGGCAATCATATACAACCGCTCGCTCACCGATAGATCTGTACCTACAGATTGGAAAATTGCGCAGGTCGCACCAGTGTTTAAGAAGGATAGTAGGAGTAATCCATCTAACTACAGACCTATATCATTGACGTCGGTTTGCAGTAGGGGTTTGGAGCATATACTGTATTCAAACATTATGAATCACCTCGAAGGGAACGATCTATTGATACGCAATCAGCATGGTTTCAGAAAACATCGTTCTTGTGCAACTCAGCTAGCTCTTTATTCGCACGAAGTAATGGCCGCTATCGACAGGGGATCTCAAGTTGATTCCGTATTTGTAGATTTAAAGAAAGCTTTTGACACCGTTCCTCACAAGCGACTTCTAATCAAGCTGCGGGCCTATGGGGTATCGTCTCAGTTGTGCGACTGGATTCGTGAATTCCTGTCAGGAAGGTCGCAGTTCGTAGTAATAGACGGCAAATCATCGAGTAAAATTGAAGTGATATCAGGTGTTTCCCAGGGAAGTGTCCTGGGACCTCTGCTGTTCCTGATCTATATAAATGACCTGGGTGACAATCTGAGCAGTTCTCTTAGGTTATTCGCAGATGATGCTGTAATTTACCGTCTAGTAAGGTCATCCGAAGACCAGTATCAGTTGCAAAGCGATTTAGAAAAGATTGCTGTATGGTGTGGCAGGTGTCAGTTGACGCTAAATAACGAAAAGTGTGAGGTGATCCACATGAGTTCCAAAAGAAATCCGTTGGAGTTCGATTACTCGATAAATAGTACAACTCTCAAGGCTGTCAATTCAACTAAGTACCTGGGTGTTAAAATTACGAACAACTTCAGTTGGAAAGACCACATAGATAATATTGTGGGGAAGGCGAGCCAAAGGTTGCGTTTCATTGGCAGGTCACTTAGAAGATGCAACAAGTCCACTAAAGAGACAGCTTACACTACACTCGTTCGTCCTCTGTTAGAATATTGCTGCGCGGTGTGGGATCCTTACCATGTGGGATTGACGGAGGACATCGAAAGGGTGCAATAAAGGGCAGCTGGTTTTGTATTATCACGTAATAGGGGAGAGAGTGTGGCAGATATGATACGCGAGTTGGGATGGAAGTCATTAAAGCAAAGACGTTTTTCGTCGCGGCGAGATCTATTTACGAAATTTCAGTCACCAACTTTCTCTTCCGAATGCGAAAATATTTTGTTGAGCCCAACCTACATAGGAAGGAATGATCATCAAAATAAAGTAAGAGAAATCAGAGCTCGAACAGAAAGGTTTAAGTGTTCGTTTTTCCCGCGCGCTGTTCGGGAGTGGAATGGTAGAGAGATAGTATGATTGTGGTTCGATGAACCCTCTGCCAAGATGTAGATGTAGATGTAGATTTTAATCGGTTCATTCGAAGTGCAGGAACGTCAGAGTGCATTGGAAGCGCGGGGATTTTAAGTAATTTTTGGCATTCCTTGAGGAGGGCGTCCTGTCTTCGGAGGCCTGGTGGCGCAATTTTGCTTAGAGGTGGTAACTAGTATAGAGGAGAAGATTTGATGCAGCCTGTTATTGTCCTCATCGCTGCATTTAGCTCCACGTCAATTTTTCTCACATGTGTGCTATTAAACCACGCTTCGCCACTGTATTCGGCAACAGAATAGACCTGCCCTAAGGCAGCGTATCGAAGTGTCATAGCTCTTGAGCCCCATGAGGTACCACTCCTGTATGATGTTATTGCTTGATCTTAGCTTTGTTGCGGTGTTTTCTATGTGCTTACTGTAAGAAAGTGTTCTATCAAGAGTCACTCCTAGACATTTTGGAGAGTCTTGGTGGTGAAGGACCTGCGCATTAAAGGTGACATTCAACTTCGCATTGGCCATTCTGTTGTTAAGGTGAAAGCAACTGACTTCAGTCTTCGTGGGATTTGTTATCAGTCTCCACTTTTTGAAGAATTCCTCTGTTGTGCTTACATATGCGGATAGAAACTCCTCGCCAACTTCAAGAGTTGTCTGTTTGGTGGCCAAGGCCATATCTTTTGCACAGATGAACTTCCTTGACACTTGTTTCAGGGAGGTCAGCTGTATAAAATTTGAACAGGATTGGTGCCAAAACTGAGCCTTGAGGAAGACCCTTATCAAGTTTCTTCTGTCTGCTAAGATGGTTGCCAAGGACTACTTGGTAGTTACTCTCGGATAGTATGTTGTTTATGAGCCGATTGTAGTTTGGCAGTCTATAATACTGGCGAGTTTGTACAAGAGTCCTTATCTACTACGGATCTCTTGGCTTAAACATGAACGCGAAACTACTTCACAACGGTTCTTCTCAGAACCAACCAACTTAAGGTTTGAGTAACAAGTGTATAGCACGGAAATTCTATATTATAAAAAGAAAATAGCTTGGAAAGAGATATCTTTAAGAGGCCGCTTTAAGAGCTGCAGCACAACAATGGTAAAATCGAGACAGGTAGCCTTAACCATATTTTTAGAAAACTGCAACAGGTCACTTTGTATAGGAATGTATTGTCACGCTCACAAGTACACAAACTACCTAAATTGCGGTCCGCTTGATTCCTACGCAAACCGCATAACGTAATTTTCTTGCAGGGCTTCTAAACTGTTTTCGATACAGTCGTTTGACTATACAAACATGTTACTACAAAAGACCACTAAAGAACATTCATCTGCATGGCAATCAGTTACAGTGCTAATTAATAGTTCGATAATACAAATATCGGGAAAAAGTTATAAGAGATGACGCAGATCTTGAAGCTTGTAAAATTTCAAAAAGCAAATGTCAGCTTACATTACACGACGAAAACTTTTGTACATGACTTGGGTCCGGGATTCCTATCCAACAACTATCATCCCTGTTAACTAACCACTAAACATCTTAAATATGGTTTCATTCACAAGTAACGAAGTGTACGCATGTTTAAACTTAAAATGATATGGTGTAAACTTTTGTGCTAGGCAACGATTCGAACCCAGAGTCTAATAGGTCATTAACTAAGCAGAATCAAATGTTGGACATCGAAACTTTTCACGAGTTCCCAGATGACTGAAACTGAAATGGCAAGACAAATGGCAGGATTTGAACCCAGCACCTATTATCGTTGTTTCCTCGTCACGATCTGACATTAAATATCTATTTATTGAATCATTAGCGAGATGTTCGTGTGTTTGAACTCGTTACGTTACGAAAAGATTTGTGCCGGCTAGAAGTATCTAACATGCAGGTATCATCGTCGTTGACTACAAACGAGGAGAAGTTTAAGTATCTGATTCTTTTTCACCACTAACTAGAAGTGGAATGTTGAACCTGAAAAAGTATGTATCTAACTGGCACCAACAATTATTGTTGACAACGCATGGAGAGACGTTGAAAATCATAATTATATATCGCCTGTAGTTTGGTATGCTCATGCAGCTTGAAACGACATAATAATGTTTGAGCCAGAGCAGGATCCGAACCTAGACACGCCCCTGTCGTGGAGTCCTTGGGGTGTTTGGAGTCTTAGATAAACAGTAGATGATGAGACTGTATCTTGCTGAAGGGATCAGTTCCATCTGAGAGGAGTTCTGAGTTTGAGTCTCTTTCCAGTACCAATATTTTCAACGTTCCAAGTTCAAATGCAACAAGAAATAATAGCCCTTTGACCTTACGTAATGACTGGTTCACTTATAACATGGAATTTCTGTTGTAAGAAAGCTTACTGGTGTCAGAGTTTCTACTTGCCGCGACATCGGCCTCTATCTTGGTCCAACCTTCACGGACTCTCCTCCAGACGTAGTGAAAGTACACCTTGTTTTATGTGGATATGAAACCACCGTGCAACTCTGTGTTGTTTAATTGGCGTTGCCAGAGGTCAAGAGCGTCTCTTTATGCTTATCAAAAAAGGGTGCCTGAAGTGTAAAATGTATCCATCCCCTAAGCATGTAGTGTGGGGTTTAAATCGAGTGCGTTCGGACTGGGATTTGTGCGTGTCCGAAATTTATTTTCACTAACACTTTATTTACCATGCAAAAGACGAATTTAACAAGATGTAGAATATTATTGTAAAACCAAAGATTCTTTGTTGCCAGAATGTACTTGAATAGGGTTGAATAACAGAAAATAGCTTCTTAAAATAGTAAAAGTAATTAATACAAACAATTCAGTCTGGCCCCACACAGACAATCCAAATACGTCTTATCACTTTATAATATACTACCTTCGGCATTCAACAATTATGACAATACTCACTTGTTATATCACAAAGAATTCGCTTATCGATAACGGCAGTCAAAAGAAAATAAGACAGAAATAAACTGTTTATTATTTAAAAAGGAATCGCCACAACTGTAAATACTTTTATCCCACTATGCGACAAAACATCCAACGCGTTCTCGGAAAAATGACTGTACCCACATGTGCGCCTCTTCGTCTGAAGCAAATCGACATTCACGAATGTCTCTCCTCAGGGTTCCAAAAGAATGGAAATCACATGGGGATATATCGAGATCGTATGGATGATGTGTAAGGGATTCCCAGCAAAACTTCTGCAGCGTAATCGAAACAACTCTGGGAACATGTGGTTCTAAATCCACATTAAACACCGTGTCCCTGCGGTAGGTTGGACCATAACCGAGGCGGAAGTTGAGGCAAGTACAAACTCTGTCAAGAGTAATCTTCCTTATACCAGAAATTTTATTTTATTAATGAACCAGTCGTCATGTGATGTCACGTGGCATTTATTTCCTATTTTATTTTAACTTGAGATGTAGAAAATATTAGTACTGGACTAGGATTCGAACCCAGACCTTACATTTATGGGATTTTAACCATTTCGGGAGTAAGTAGGTCCATCATTTCATTGTTTCGCCAACATTCCACAGTCTTCAAGGTCTCTAAGATAGGCCCATGTCTGTGTTAGAATCCTGGTCTGGCACAAAAAAAAAATTGTCATGCAGTAGCATATCGACACCAAACTTCTGGTGAAAAATAATTATGTTGTTTCATGTGTCTCTATGCATTGTCAACTATGACGATTTGTGGCAGCTTCGACTACCACTAACACACAAAACTTTTCATCGAATTATTTCAGGTTCAAACATGCCATTCCTAGCAATTAATGAAAAAGAATCCGACTGATAACATTTCTTCGTGTGCAGTCTACGACAACGTGTGTGGGACTGCACTTCCTGTAAGCACAGAATTTTCGTTCCATTATTTCAAGATGTGTATTATCTGGTTACTATGAAGCAAAAACAATGCTTAATGTCTATCAGTGCCTAGAAAACAAGGACTACAGATGCAGTTTCGAGTCCTGATAAGACCAAAGATTTTCGTTTTCATTTGAGTTTTGAAATAACTCGCTACTCGTGAAGTAATTCTATATCTAACATATTATTGCGCTTAATTAACAGTTCCATAAGATGCTAAGTTCGAATCCCTGTCCAACACAAACCTTTTAATCACGTCATTTATAGTTTCAACAAATGCACAGTTTGTTATTTGCGAATAAAACCATATATAATATCTTTCATGTTCAGTTGGCAGGGACAACAGTTGCTGGGTAAGACTCCCATATCTTCACCGAATACAAATATTTTCGTAATTTAATTTCAAATTTAGACTCGCTTTCCGAAATATCAGTTGTTGTTGTTGTGGTCTTGAGTCCTGAGACTGGTTTGATGCAGCTCTCCATGCTACTCTATCCTGTGCAAGCTTTTTCATCTCCCAGTAACTACTGCAGCCTACATCCTTCTGAATCTGCTTAGTGTATTCATCTCTTGGTCTCCCTCTACGATTTTTACCCTCCACGCTGCCCTCCAATACTAAATTGGTGATCCCTCGATGGCTCAGAACGTGTCCTACCAACTGATCCCTTCTTCTAGTCAAGTTCTGCCACAAGCTCCTCTTCTCCCCAATTCTATTCAATACCTCCTCATTAGTTATGTGATCTACCCATCTAATCTTCAGCATTCTTCTGTAGCACCACATTTCGAAAGCGTCTATTCTCTTCTTGTCTAAACTATTTATCGTCCACGTTTCACTTCCATACATGGCTACGCTCCATACAAATACTTTTAGAAACGACTTCCTGACATTTAAATCTATACTCGATTTTAACAAATTTTTCTTCTTCAGAAACGCTTTCCTTGCCATTGCCAGTCTACATTTTATATCCTCTCTACTTCGACCGTCATCAGTTATTTTGCTCCCCAAATAGCAAAACTCCTTTACTACTTTAAGTGTCTCATTTCCTAATCTATTTCTCTCAGCATCACCCGACTCAATTCGACTACATTCCATTACCCTCGTTTTGCTTTTGTTGATGTTCGTCTTATACCCTCCTTTCAAGACACTGTCCATTCCGTTCAACTGCTCTTCCAAGTCCTTTGCTGTCTCTGACAGAATTACAATGTCATCGCCGAACCTCAAAGTTTTTATTTCTTCTCCATGGATTTTAATACCTACTCCAAACTTTTCTTTTGTTTCCTTTATTGCTTGCTCAATATACAGATTGAATAACATCAGGGATAGGCTACAACTCTGTCTCACTCCCTTCCCAACCACTGCTTCCCTTTCATACCCCTCGACTCTTATAACTGCCATCAGTTAAGGTAATAAATTTGATTTAACACAATTTAAACATTGCCTCATCTCTAATTACGTGTTTCCTGATACTTGCAGTATCGTAACAAGAGAGGCAGTCCAATGAAAACCTGACAGATATAAAAATGTTAGTAAACTGTTCATTATTTCAAAAGTAAGCGGATAACTGTTAAACCATTTATTCCACTGTGAGACAAGATGGTTGAGCCATGGTGCGCCTTTTCTGGCACACTAGCTCTTTGGCACGACTATCGATTACCCGGCTGTACTACGGTCTTTGCCCCGATTGTGATCTGGCTAGAACGTGCTTCAGGGGTGCACCTGCCTGATGTCAACTCTGGGCACTGCTCGTCGCATTGCTTTGGTGCTGTTTTCTTGGACAGACTCATTCCTCGAGACCATCTCGAACAACGCTCTTCATTGAAGGTGTAAGTGGTTTTGGTGTCTTCGTTTCGTGGAACTATTTGCGTTGTATCGACTGTCACTTGTTGGTTGGTTGCCCTAATGTATGTGTTGAAGAAAGAGCAGCCTGCAAGGTGTGTGATCACATGGATGCCAACAGTGACTACTTCCTTTAAGGAAATCAGCGTTCCCAAAAGATGTAGCAACTGTAAGGTATTGAAGATATTAGGTCATAATCTAGTTGTAATTTTCTGCATACCAAGCTTACGCAATTGGCAGTTAAATTGCAGACCTATGAAAGGAAATTATAATGCACAAAACCTAGTTTGTATTGAAGTTGTGCATTTGAATAACGTGATATTATCTTGAAATTATTTCCACTTCATAGTTGTACACATTGTCGGCCATAGCCATGTGTGCAAATATTGTTTGGTAAACTATGAGAGTGTAAAAGTCTGATAGTATTTTACAGCAATGCATTGGTGCACAAGTCTTAGTTTAAGTGTTTTGCAGCATTGACATTGCTGCAAAATTTAATTCGTTTCTATTGAAAGCACTTATTGGTTTTCTTAGCTTATATTATTTATTGATCTCTTAACTCATACTAATTGATCTTTGCTTGGTGTTTGCCGTGTTTTCTGCGGTCTTTTTGTGTTCCAGTTTTCTGCGAATTGAGGTGTGTGGGAGCGGCGCCACGTTCCGGTTCGGTGCACAGAAGCTGTGACGTGCCGTCTAATGGGAAGTGACTCCCTGTTGGGCCCGGCGTTCAGGTGTTGTTTTGGACGGCTGGTCTGCTGCTTCCGGCATTTTAAGTTAAGTCACCTTTTGCCCAGGACAGCCTGGCGTCACTGCCCATTTGATAAACATTTAACATCACTCATGTATATTTATAAAAAATTAAATTTGCTTGCCAATGAATTATATTAAGTGTAACGTATTGTGTTGGTTCTGTTATTGCTCAAAATTTTTTTTAACTGAGCCACCTTTTTAAATTACTTTAGATTGTAATTTATTGTTCATTAAGTAATTCAAATTTGCTGCTTGCTTGAGAAGGAAGCTATTTGTCATTTTGGGATATGGTTTTTAAGACGGCCACATGTTGATTGTATGTTAGCCGTTTTATAAATGTGGTCTTGAATAGACTGTTAATTTATTGGTCTGCTAGTTGTCGTTTTCAATGAGTGACACTATAGGGGCCTTGACCCTCCATGCGACTCCCGACTTCCTAAGTCACGATGGTCAATACCTTCATAGGCCTCCATTGCTTAACAATTACAATTCCCTGCCTACATCAATACGCAGGAACCATTTACGACCCCCACATTAGTAATAGTACACCGATTGTACAGAGACCCTCACAAAGAAGCATGATACACTGGGAGTAACTGGAATTTGCGCCAGAAGCTGGGGTGCTTTAAGCTCAGCCCTAGATATACAGGGTCATTCACCTAAAACTTGCACCGAAGATATCGCAGACAATGAAAGTGGCACTGATGTGAGGTTTACACAGAATGGATTGGTAATCAGGGGCTCATACTCTTAGCCAATAACCAGATTTTAATAATACTTAGAAAGTATATTTTTTGTGCAAAGCTCCTTTCTTGAATGTAACAATGTTTACTGGCATTAACAAACTATAAATTAGAATGTTAGTAGTGCTTGTTGCAGGTTTCTAGTGCGCGTCGTTTACGATATATCATATTTTGACAAGTTTCCACACCGACACTTCTTTGTGCCATTCAACATGTGCAGTTGCTAGGTACGATGTTATTATGTTTGCTTACAGTATGCTTTTGTGCTCCTTGAGTCAGTTGCTACTTGTTAATCAGTAAGTGAAAGTTCAAGCATAAGGTCGTGAGTGGAAGATGGGATTTACCAATGCAGAGAAAGCCGACATGTTCATACCGCTGGAGAGTGTAGGAAAGAATACAGTTCGTTCTTGTAAGGCGTATGCACCAAGATATCCCAGCAGATATCAACCATCTTTGCAGTTATTTTTAACTTCTTCAAGCAGTTACGTGAAATTGGTAATGTAACACCCAAATAACGTAACAGAACGAAACAAGTGACGTTAGAAGAGGGAGAAATTAATTATCTTGCTGCTGTTGCAGTTGATCTGCACGTTAGCTCCCGTGCAATCTCACGAGGAAGTGGCATGTGTCAGGCAAGTATCATACGCATCCTCCATCGACATAGGTTCCATGGCTATAATATATCTCTCCCTCAAGACCTACAACGAAACGATTATGAGAATCGTGTTAACTTCTACGTATGGACATTAAGACTGGATACTCCAGATGTATTATGTATCATGTTTACTGGTAAAGCCACGTTTACGAATCAAAGCCAAGTAAACCTCCGAAACATGAGCTGTTGGTCTCTACACAATCCCCATTGGCTTCGGCAGGTGGAACGTCACCGTCCATGGAGTACAAACCGGTGGTGTGGTATAGTGAACCATCAGCTCACAGAGCCATTTTTCATAGACGGAACACTGAACCCGCGGAACTATCGCATCTTCCTAAAAGGCCATCTTCCACGGATGCTAGAAGACATTCCTCTGCAGACTAAGAGAAACCTGTAGCACATACAAGGTGGCTGCCGAGCCCATAGTACACGAAGCATGTATTCACGATTTGTTTCCAAATCGTTGAATTAGACGCAGAGGGTCTGTACCTTGGCCGACCCGTTCCTCGGATATGACGCCTGAAGACGTTTTTCTGTGACTAAAGCTGAATGACGCTGACTACAAGGACGTACCAACTACACCCCATGATATGCAACGTCGCAATATGGCACCTTGCTTGCACATCTCCTTTGAAATGCCACCACGTGTGCAGCAGTCGATCCAAACCAGACTGGAAGGGTGTATTGCCGCTTTCGGTGGTAATTTTGAGCACAAGCTGTGCTAGTCAGTTCTCTCGTTACTGGTTAGAATACTCATAACTAGTGTATGCACTCTCGTTACTCTTTAGTGTGTGCTACCACAAGTATTGTAGGTAAATTAGATTAGATTCAGTTTTAGTTCCATAGACCCAAAAAATGAGATGATTCTCGTGGGTGTGGAACATGTCAGAAATTATAACATAAAACAGATTGTCGAAATAGATGAATGCAATACGGTAAATTGGAACAGCTAATATTTATAGAATTAACATGCTGTCAGAATGAAACATTGTTATGCACTATTAATGAATTTATCATATACAAAATACCTAATATTGACTGTTGTGGCCAAGTGCTGTCAAAACTGAAATCTAACAGATATTTTTAATTAAGCTGTCTTTACATCCTCTGTGAAGATATTCATCTATGGAGTAGAAGGAGTTGCCTATCAAAAAGTCTTTCAAGTTCCGTTTAAACCAAGTTTTTAATGGTTGCTGGCAATATCTTGAAAATGTGTGTTCCTGAATATTGGATCCCTTTTTAGACATAGGTAAGTGATTTTAGGTCTTTATGTAGATTGTTCTTATTCCTAGTATTGATATTATGTATTGAGCTATTGGTTGGAAATAGAGATGTATTACTTGCAACAAATTTCATTCAGGAGTAAATATACTGAGAAACAGTGGTTAGAATACAAAGTTCCTTGAACAGTTTTCCACATGATTTTCTTGAATTTACACCACAAATGACTCTTATCACACACTTTTGCACCCTAAAAGATTTCGCTCAGTTTGATGAGTTGCCTCAAAACATGATCCCATATGACATAATAGAATGAAAGTAGGCAAAGACTACAAATCTCATCTCGTGGTCGTGCGGTAGCGTTCTCGCTTCCCCCGCCCAGGTTCCCGGGTTCGATTCCCGGCGGGGTCATGGATTTTCTCTGCCTCGTGATGACTGGGTGTAGTGTGATGTCCTTAGGTTAGTTAGGTTTAAGTAGTTCTAAGTTCTAGGGGACTGATGACCATAGCTGTTAAGTGCCATAGCGCTCAGAGCCATTTGAACCATTTGAACTGCAAATCTTTTTATATTTATATCTCCTACATCTGACATCATAGGCGCTTAAGCAATTCTGTGGTATGGCCTTCCCAACTGAATTTATTATCGAGTTGTAACCCAGAAATTTAACGCTGTCAACCTCTTTGATATGCATGTCCTCATATGTTATACACATGCTGGAAAAAAATCTCTTATAGGTTCTGAACTGCATATAGCGGGTCTTCTCAAACTTTAATGACAGTGAATTAGCTTTAAACTACACTCCTGGAAATTGAAATACGAACACCGTGAATTCATTGTCCCAGGAAGGGGAAACTTTATTGACACATTCCTGGGGTCAGATACATCACATGATCACACTGACAGAAACACAGGCACATAGACACAGGCAACAGAGCATGCACAATGTCGGCACTAGTACAGTGTATATCCACCTTTCGCAGCAATGCAGGCTGCTATTCTCCCATGGAGACGATCGTAGAGATGCTGGATGTAGTCCTGTGGAACGGCTTGCCATGCCATTTCCACCTGGCGACTCAGCTGGACCATCGTTCGTGCTGGACGTGCAGACCGCGTGAGACGACGCTTCATCCAGTCCCAAACATGCTCAATGGGGGATAGATCCGGAGATCTTGCTGGCCAGGGTAGTTGACTTACACCTTCTAGAGCACGTTGGGTGGCACGGGATACATGCGGACGTGCGTTGTCCTGTTGGAACAGCAAGTTCCCTTGCCGGTCTAGGAATGGTAGAACGATGGGTTCGATGACGGTTTGGATGTACCGTGCACTATTCAGTGTCCCCTCGACGATCACCAGTGGTGTACGGCCAGTGTAGGAGATCGCTCCCCACACCATGATGCCGGGTGTTGGCCCTATGTGCCTCGGTCGTATGCAGTCCTGATTGTGGCGCTCACCTGCACGGCGCCAAACACGCATACGACCATCATTGGCACCAAGGCAGAAGCGACTCTCATCGCTGAAGACGACACGTCTCCATTCGTCCCTCCATTCACGCCTGTCGCGACACCACTGGAGGCGGGCTGCACGATGTTGGGGCGTGAGCGGAAGACGGCCTAACGGTGTGCGGGACCGTAGCCCAGCTTCATGGAGACGGTTGCGAATGGTCCTCGCCGATACCCCAGGAGCAACAGTGTCCCTAATTTGCTGGGAAGTGGCGGTGCGGTCCCCTACGGCACTGCGTAGGATCCTACAGTCTTGGCGTGCATCCGTGCGTCGCTGCGGTCCGGTCCCAGGTCGACGGGCACGTGCACCTTCCGCCGACCACTGGCGACAACATCGATGTACTGTGGAGACCTCAAGCCCAACGTGTTGAGCAATTCGGCGGTACGTCCACCTTGCCTCCCGCATGCCCACTATACGCCCTCGCTCAAAGTCCGTCAACTGCACATACGGTTCACGTCCACGCTGTCGCGGCATGCTACCAGTGTTAAAGACTGCGATGGAGCTCCGTATGCCACGGCAAACTGGCTGACACTGACGGCGGCGGTGCACAAATGCTGCGCAGCTAGCGCCATTCGACGGCCAACACCGCGGTTCCTGGTGTGTCCGCTGTGCCGTGCGTGTGATCATTGCTTGTGCAGCCCTCTCGCAGTGTCCGGAGCAAGTATGGTGGGTCTGACACACCGGTGTCAATGTGTTCTTTTTTCCATTTCCAGGAGTGTATTTATTAATGTCAGTGAAAATTTGATTAGCAGTTATTTCTAAATCTGTACTTGACTTGTTACTTATTGCAATGCTTGTGTCATCTGCAAACAAAACGAACTTAGTATCTGGCAATGTAATAGATAAGAGGTCATTAATGTAAACAAGAAAAAGCAATGGACCCAAGATGGAACCTTGAGGAACACCACATGTAATTAATTCCCAGTCAATGGTTAACGCAAGCGTGAGATAAGCCACTGCAAATGTTAAATACTGATACATTGATAACAGGTGTAACCGCCAGAATGTTGAAAGCAAGCATGTAAACGTGCATGTATTCTCTTATAGCGGTACTGGATGTCAGTTTTTGGAATGATTTTCTGTACCAGTACAGGGGCGGTTAATGCTGTTTGTGGATGACAATGGATTTGACGTCCGACAAATGTCCCATATGTGCCTGACTGGAGACAGATCTAGTGATCAAGCAGGCCAAGGAAACATATCGATCACTAGAACACCCTGATTTACAACAGCAGTATGTGGGCGAATGTTATACTATTGAAAACACCCCCATTCATGAATGGCAGCACAACTGGTCAAATCACCACATTGACAAATAAATTTGCAGTTAGGTTTCGTGTGATAACCACGGGAGTGCTCCTGAATCGCACCACAGGCCTTAACCCCAAGTTCAATGTGTCTAGCACGCAAACAGGTTGATTGCAGGCCTACAACTGGCCACCTTCTAACCAACACAAAGCCATCACTGGCATCAGAGGCAGAACCAGCTTCTTCAGAAGACACAGCGGACCTTCATCCTGCTCTCCAATGAGCTCTCGCTTGACAGAATTGAAATCGCAAATGGCGTAGGCTACAGTCAGCACGTCGGGCGCCGTGCATCGGAAAGTACCGTTTTGCTCAAACTCGAGTTAAGATACTGGGACACGTACTTAGTGAGCGTAGTATGGACTGATCTCCATTTTACAGAAGCAATTCAAAATTTTCCAGCGCCATGGACGGCCGAACAGATGCAATCGTTCGTCGGTTTGTTCAACTACTAACGTAAATTCGAAATGGATTTGGTAGTTAGTTAGTTTCATGTTCACAGGTCAGTTTGTACAATTTACTTTACGTAACACCGTAGACAGAGCTATATGCTAAACATTTATAACTTTATGTTTTTCCTTAAATATAAATATGTGAGTTAGTAATGACTACCCATCATCTTTTACAAGTTACAACATACATTTTCGTACAGAAAAGAAGAAGCAGCCGAAAATAAAATTTTTCAGTTTGTTTTCGAATTTTACTTTGCCTTCTGGCAGACACTTTGTATTGCTAGGCAAGTGATCAAAAACTTTTGTTGCAGCATCCCGCAACAATTCTTGTGTTAACGGCAACCTTAACATGGAATAATGAATATCATTTTTCCTTCTGACATTGTAATTACGTACATCGTTCTACCTTTTGAAGTGTAGTGAAATATTTACAAAACTCTTCAGGAGCGAATAAATAAATTGTGTAAAAGGAGTCACAATGCTCAACTCCTTAAACAAATGTCAAAAGGTGATCACAGGTGAGAATCACATATTATTCTTACAGCACGTATTTTGAGCAATGAAGTTTTTCTTTCTTAAAGATGACTTAGTGCGGAATATTATTCCATATGACGTTATTGAATGAAAACACGGCGACTTCCTGATTTGTCTCTCCCCAATGTCTGCAACATTTATTATTGCAGAAGTGTCTGAACTAACCTTTTTAAGGAGTTTCTAAATGTGCTTCTTCCAGTTTATATTCTCATCACTATGCACATAAAGGCATTTTGAAGTTTTCACCCTATTCATTATTTTCGAACTGTGTGTTACCGTTATCATTGGTGTAGTACCTCTAGATACGCATAACTCAATATGTTGTGTCTTTTTAATATTTAGTACAAGACCACTCGCAGAAAACCAGTCAATGACGCTTACCATTTGTTCTGTTTCTGTATGTAGCCTTGGACTGACTGTAGCACCGGTGTCGTCTGCAACAAGAACTAATTCTGTTTGTTTTATATTAGGCCAAAGGTCGTTTACATATGTGGGGAACAATAGCAGACCCAAGTCTGATCCTTGGGGATTCGTGTCCCAGGACTATAATTTTTTAATTATTAAGTACAACCTTCTGCATTTACTTGGTTAGATATGACTTTACGCATTGGTTGGCTGTACAATCAGTGTCACAAAATTTCTATTTATCTAGGAGAATATTGTGATTCATACGGTCAGATGACTTGAGTAGTTTGCAGGAAATACCAATCGATGCTTACTTCATAATTTAATCATTGAAAAACTTGGCGAGTTAACATGTAAATGGCTTTCTCAATAGAGCACCTCTTTTGAAATTCTAACTGTGACTTTCTGAGGATATTTTCATTGCTAAGGTGAGATACTATTCTAGAATAAATCACTTTCTCAGAAATTTTTTTCAAATAATGTCATAAGTGAAACAGGTCTATGGCTGAGTTAGTGATGCATTAGATAGTTAGGATAAGACCAGATTTATGATATGGAAACAAATATGTAGTATAGTGGAAGTAGGAGAGTCAGGTAGTATCAGAGAAACTGTAGAAAGCAATGAGTTCCGATACCGTATTGGTTATTTCAGGTTTTAGAAAAAGGTTCATTGTCTCTTATGATGCTTGTAATGGTCAGTTGGATGTATTGTGTCTCAAATGCTTGATTGACAGGGGCAGTTAAATAATGCGTAACGTAACCACTCAATAACCGAAGTGTTAACGGTCATATGCGATATTATACATTTCTGGTGTTTCATGTCTGGTAGAAGATTTAAAGTTTAAGCTGATCATGAGTCACTGAAATGGTTGTTTGGTCTAAGAGACTCATCTATTCGTTTGCCACTCTGGCTTCTCAAGTTCAGTGAGTGTGATTACGAAATTGTCCACACAAATGCAGATAAATTAAGTCGCAATGTAGCCATGCTGAGTACACTGGAAAAGATTATATTGGAATAGCAGAAAGCACAGGCAGATAGTAAAGAGTGTTAAGCTTTTATGCCATACTGCACTTTATCATGCATGAGGATATTCGGTACACAATTCCAAAAGAAAGTGTTACAACAGACTGTGTACCATGAGCTCAGACATATGATGCTTTACACCAGACAATCCCTTCGCAAAGGTTACCAGAGGCGTCGATGTCAATTTAAAAAGATTGTTCTAGACATTTGCTATCCATAGCCAGAACACATGTAAAGAATATGTATGTGCTTACGATCATCAATGTTTCTCACGGTATCTAATAACGATAGCAATTCCAGATCAAAAGGCCAGTATTGTAGCACAAGTATTTATTAACAATTTGACACTGAAGATTGGAGTGCCTGATACCTTAATTATAGACCGGGGTACGAACTTAGTTTCGGTACCTACAACAAGCTTAGCTTGTGTTGCATATTCGGAAGTTACAAACGAGCCCTGACTACTCACAGACTAAAATGAGGATGGTGCGTCAGCCTAAGACCATTTCTAAACTGGTAATCTTTTACTTGAATGCCAGACATGACGGCTGGGATACACATTTTGCATTAGTAGTTTGACGCGAACAACTTAAAGGTTCATACGGGAATAGTCATGTCACTATTTGAGGTACGAGATGAAAACACCCACTCAATTTGACTTTTTTGTGGTCCTAAATTACTAGCGAATAGCGAACCAATGAATAAGAGAAGAAACGTGCAAAACCCGTACACAAAGGCTCTGGAATGCTAGGAACAGCGAAATAGGCGCACTGGCAGGCTGCCGCAGTATCGTAGAGGGCAGTGTGTGTTAATTATCAGCCCCTATATACCAAAGAGAAAGACAAATAAGTTCTTCACGAAATATCACGAGTTGTACCAGGTCGTGGATATGACCTCAACTGTTAACGGAAAGGTACCTTTTCCTACCAAAACGTACAATGTCTATCCTGCACGTCAGTCTGATTAAACAGCTTAAGAGTTCTTTGGACGCTTTGATCGACCCTGTAGGATTAGGTGCAGCTGGTAGAAAGTAGAAACCTAATCGTCTAGACAGCTTAAAGCACAAGGCATGCCTATGGTCTGACGTCACTGTTGTTACATTATATGAAATATTATGTTGGTGTTAGATTTATTTTCGATATTTGTGTTATGGGTATTTTGTGCATTGTGTTGTTTTCAGGGTATTTAGTGTTTTCATGTCGTTGCTACATGTGTTTTTTGTTATTGTATTGTCATTGTCAGGTATTTGTTACTGTTGTTCTTGCAGCTGTCTGTCGTTAGTTACTCGTTTCGGAAAGAGGACGGGGGTGTAGATGGTTCCTTTCCTCAGTTGGTGACTTCGTTATGACATCCTAAACGATGGGAATGGTCCTGGGTTTGCTATACATCATCGGAAGTGCAGCAGAATGCTTAGCTGTCGTTCAAATGTTTGTTGGAGTTATATATTTCTCTAGGCAGTCGGATGCCTTCCTTATGAGACATCAGTGGACATTGAAATCAACAGATCAGACAAATGAAATTCGGAGAGTGGTAGATTTTGTTTCGGATTGATATACAGAGGCACAGGGAAGTTACGATTTTTAGGGAGGTGCTGAAGGATTATCATAATCACGGTAAATTAAGAGCACACAATCACAGCTTGCATATATTGTTTGTAGTAAGAGAACTTGGTTAAATTTGGGAGATAAATTATTAAAAACGTTGTCCGCGATAACAGATTAGGAGAAGTTCCAAAATTAAATGATGCACTTGGTCATTTTCAGAAAGCGGTGATTTCTATGAAGAGTGAGGTGCTATCGCTTTCGTCTTGGGAAGGGTTTCTGTCTTAGGTGTACACTCACTTGTATGGCTGTATTACACTAACGTGAATTCACTGCATTGGTCAGAACGTCCATTAAGGGTGTTACACTTCCAGAATTTAGAACAGCTTAACGGCACCCTAAACCCTGAACTTACACATTCGTTACACGGATTTATCGATTCACAGCAGGGGAAAATTTCAGTGGAGCGGCTGTTACATCATATCCGAATCATTCAAGAAATTCGTCAACACATGATTACGTGGATTACTTTCATCTACCAATATGTAGGGTCTTTACTAAGTATTTGCATAATTTATTCGTTACATAATCGCAGAGGAGCAAAACATACAGATCAGCCGAGACGCAAGTTGCCTGAAGAGTGTTTAGCGGTCATGGCCGTGGGAACGATTAATAGAAGTTCTGTATTAGGTGGTATTAACATTACCTTCAGGATTCTATTGAAGTAAGCTCCTGGAGAACGCACTTTGAGAGTAAGTTCATGCTGGAACTGGATAAGGAGGGACCCATTTGGTAAATTTCAGGACTGGAAGGCTCGGTCCTGGAAAATTCGGGACGAATCGTGCGAAAGAAGGGCGGTGTGTTGCAACCCGAAAACGTTAGGTGCGCGAGTTGCGAATGTCTTAAACGTGTTAATCCCACTCGCGGCTATGCAGTAGAGGCAAGCCCGCCCGAAGTGCTAACAGAGTAAGCCGCTGGACTGTACTTTTGACATTACCACAAAACATTCCGGCCAGACAGGTTTACTACACTAGGGACAGGCGAGCCACGTAGAATCTCGATGCCGCGTCACAGTATGACCAAGAGTGAGGTGATGATTTATAAGAGACATTTCCGCGCTACCGAGAAACTCAGGCGTTGCAAATTTAACTGCGGGTAGGAACCCGTGCTCGGGGCACAGCGAGCTAGGAAAAGCTAAAAGCCAGGTGACGTGAAATAAACATACTCGTCCCCCTATAATAGTACGAAATCGGACGCGTAGTTGTATGGTTATAAGTAATGGAGCGTAGGAATTCTAAGCATGAAGTAATGCCTCCATTCTATCTGCTTATTAAACTGGAGAGAATGCTGTCATTTGTGATTCATAGAAACCACGACCCACCCTTAATGATCGAAATCTGCTGGAAACCTGGCAACGAGGCACACCATGTCGGTGGCATGATGGCTGCGGGATTTGCGGGAAGTTTCGATGATGTGGGGAGCTTGGGCCCAGCTAGTCTCCACCCCCTGAGCTACTTCTGTCGATGGACTACCAGATGTCTACAGTCTGGATGGGAGAGATGCGCACTCGCGGCCTCCTAGGATCCTAGACGTCTTTGGCCTACGGCCACGCGGTATTAGCAGAGTGGTCTCATGCGCTGCAGTCGTGGACTGTGCGGCTGGTCCCGGCGGAGGTTCGAGTCCTGCCTGGGGCATGGGTGTGTGTTTGTCCCTAGGATAATTTAAGTTAAGTAGTGTGTAAACTTAGGTAGGCTTGGGTAGCTCAGTTGGTAAAGCACTTGCTCGCGAAAGGCAAAGGTCCCCAGTTCCAGTCTCGGTCCGGCACACAGTTTTAATCTGCCAGGAAGTTTCAATTTTTACTGTTAATTCGCGTACACAATTGTCAGGGATTTACGTTTCATGATGTTTTTGCTTATTCATTAGAACTGGATTTGCTGTATCGATTAGAGTTGTGGTTTTTCTACCTGCTTCATAGGAGCCAATAGTTCAGATCCAATTAGAGGGAGTCATATCTGGAGCACGTATCGTACTCTACAACAAATGATGTCATTATAGTGGGAAAAGTAACACGAGTGTGCTTAGTAAATTAGTGTTTGAAATTTAAGGTTTTCTTCCAACTACCACAGAGGATATAGAACAATTCATACTACTATTAGTATATATCTGGACTTTTAAATATTATATGTCTGGAGTGGGCTTGATGGACTGAGCACACACGCTGTCAGCTAGAGCTGCTTGTGCTTTTGTGATCATCAACACAGGTTTTCTAATGAATAATTAATGTTTGTGGAGGGATAATGTAACTTTTAGTACATCATTCCTACAAAGGTTTAATGTTTACACTGACGTGTTTAATTAGATACAATTTCTGAATTTAGTACTAACTGTCGTATTCTGGAAAATGATTCTATAGCTCCTGTTAATGAGCAATAGGGAAGTAATTCAGTTTCAACACAATTATAAAATGAATAATATGCTAATGTTCCAAGAATTATGGGACAAGTTAAAGTCTTAATGTTAAGGGGCTTAATTAAATGATAGACCCAGAACAAGTGGAAGGCACTTAGAGTGAAATTACAGACTAGTACCAATTGGTTTATCGATTCTTTATGGCTGTTAACAGTCAACAATGAGGTAGCGCTATTCTACTACAAAGGCGAATTCACAGTTTAGTGCAGAAGTTTGAATTCACTGGGGAAGACTTTTCGAGGAGATTTAGTGCACTTACCATTCGGTTAAGGTAAGAGCTGCAGAGAGGCTCTCTGCTGTGAAAAAAATAAGAGTTGTTTCTGTAGAAGAGAGTCCAGTAATCCTGCAGTGATCTGTAAGTGAACAGAAGAACCTGTTACAGGAAAGTTTACAAGTATAAAAGAATCGGCGTGAAAGAGAGACTGGATTGACAGAATGTTTGATTGCTCTACCCAGTTAAGAAGTAATTAGATTAAAAAAATTATTTCCCTTCATACTAGATTATTATAAGTTTTAAAAACAAATTTATACCATGAAATAATATTGCAGAATCAATGTGCGAGAATTAGAAGGAGGTACAAAAGACAAATACACAGGTGGCAGCTTGTACTATTGTTATTGCACAGTTACCTCTTAATGCTGATCAAAGTTCAAGTGGTACTGTATCTTCTAGTGTAAATGATTCCAAAGAAGTTAGGACTTTATTCAGATTCAGAGTGTTTATTAGCCATAGATAACATTTAGTGAAATGTGTTTTATATTAATCGCATGATCCAGTAGCAATCACTACAAAATTATACTGTTCACTTTGCACATACAAATGATTTATCCTATATTAACCTGTTGTACAGAACTGTAATCATAATCCTAAATCTCAATTTCTGCACTACTACTCTCGAAGAACTCTCTTGAACTGTAGAATGGATTGTTTACTAAGCAGTTATACAACTTTCTTCTAAAATTGTTGAAAGATGCATTGTTTAGAGAGAATGTCAGTTTATTCAAAAAGTTCAAACAGTTTACTTTGCAAAAGCTACCCATTTTTGTGATTATAATCTAGGAATGTCAATACCCTTTTTGTTTCTGGTATCGTGATAGACAATGTTCTCTCTGGGGTCAAACTGTGCTACGTTGTTTTCAGCGAATATCAATGACGAAAAGAGATAAAGTTTTATGATCGTCATTATTTTTGTTTTAGTGAACAAAGTACTGCATTGTTCCCTTGGACTAACCTTATAATTACTTGTAGCACGCATTTCTATATCAGCACTACGTCACTGACATGACAAGTGTGACCACATAACAACAGCCCATATATGTGTGAACCTGAGAAGGCCAAATTAAACTGTGCTAAGGTATTTATTTCTAACTGGATCAGATAATTTCTGTATGAGGTAGGACAGCCTTGATATCTTTCTAAGGCATGAGGTTGCTAGTTTAGTTTGGAATGAATATATTTTCCAAGCAACTGTCCAGAAGTTTGGAGTTTCAGAGAAGCTCAAATGGAGAGTAACAGGAGAATAAAGAATTAGGTCAGTATTTGAATGAGAGAGTTTCCAAAATTGAAAAATGTTCGGGGTCATTGCTATAGCAGAGGTCATGTGCCAGATAATAGTGATTTATATTGTGTTCATGAAGATGAATGAGATACTGTAGCTCTTTATGAAAGGAGGAGAATTCTTCACAACCATGGTCATTTTAATCATGATGCTGGAAACTGTGAAGTGAGGCATAGTTTTCAATTAACCATTTCTTACGTGTTCTAGAATTTGAAGTTGTTATAATTATATGAAATCGTAGTGATCCTCATGCTTGGCTAGAGCACTTTGATTTTGTATTTCCTTCCACATGGCCAGCCGATCACAGAACTGAGTTCGCCGGCCATACTGGCCGTGCGGTTCTCTGCGCTAAAGTCTGGAGACGAGCGACCGCTACATTCGGAGGTTCGAATCCGGCGTCGGGCATGGATGTGTGTGATGTCCTTAGGTTAGTTAGGTTTAATTAGTTCTACGTTCTAGGCGACTGATGACCTCAGAAGTTGAGTCGCATAGTGCTCAGAGCCATTTGTACCAAGAACTGAGTTTGTATGTGGCTGTTTGGTAGGTAACCTTAGTATGTGAATACTGAGACTGACTAGAAACTGTGAGCTATATGACGAGTTTTATCAGATTTTTCTGATAGGAGATTTGTCTAAAGCAGCGCAAGACAGAATCTTTGGCATACTTGTTTATAAAAAGAATTTAATAATACTGACTTTATAAATCTTGCTTCATTCTTACAGTCCTACTGAATTGAATTATAATTGACTTGTAAAATTTACTCCCAAGTTGAGCCAGATTATTCTTCCTGGTCAGGTGAAAGGGTAGTTAGTCGGTTTTGAGATTTTGCTCCAAGAATTAGAATATGACAATGCTGAAGAGAGTTGTTGTAGTAGAAGCAACAGTAAGTTTTGTTATCGTAGTCTGAAGCCACAGAGGAATTGGAATAACGATCACCCGCAATGTGATACGTATCGTGATAGATATGGGAACGGAAAGTGGAGGCTTCAGAGGAATTATGTGATTGCAATGAAAGCAACAATTTTAGGAGTAGTAATAGTGATTGGATTGGAAGACTGTTTCGTCAATTCACGGTGGTAAAGGGAATGGTAGTCACTGATGTTGACAAGATAGAAACTCAAGTTCCTATTTTGTAGAGGTACGCTCAGCTTATCCACAGAAAATTGTGCAAGTGAACAGCCCATAGCCCCATAGCCACATAATTGACAACTGATGTGTGCAGCTGATTTGAGTGCTGAAAATAGGATGAAAAATGCCGATGAGAAATTGAATGTATTTACTTTTGTATGCTCGAGTTACATATTGATAGGTGATGGTCAAGAAAATCTCAATTCTCTGAAGAGTCCAGACTTTCAAATATATATTACATTGTGTGCCAAGTGCTGGAAGCTAGTCGTCTGGGTTGAGTGAGTCAGCATTTCACAGATCGGAAGGTTTAGCTTTATGAACTATTCCTTCTTTACAGTGGACTCAAGCGAAAGGGATGATTACCAGAAAAGGAGCAGAGATGAAGAGACAAGTAGGTATTGATTTTCTTTGTCAAGGTTATAGCTTCAGCCGAATTTAGTAACTGTGTGGAATTTGGCTGGTGATACGATTTTAGGGGCTGATATTTTGTTGACATACAAAGAAGTGGTGGCCTTGGGCTGTGGTGTAGTGAGTTTTAAGTATAATGATGGTATGTTAAAGCATGAGGGAAGAGTTGCCTGTCCTGACTGAGTATGATGCTCACGCAGTCCTATTACGTCATTTGCCAGTGAAGTCTTTGGACTTCACAAGAAATATGGCGTTGGAGAATCTCTGCTGAAGTGGTTAGCGAATTAGTGAAAGGCAATTTATTTAGTGTACTGCGACATAATTCTTCAATGTTTTCAGTGCATCCAGAGACACAACGTTCTTTTGTGTGTGAACATGATTTCCCTGGCTGTCAGCATGTTTTCGATTAATTTTTGCTGTACCGCTAGCTATCTTTTTCTACTTAGTGTCGATAAAGGGATTTTACTACGAGCCACTCTAGTACAGAATTTTCGAAGAAGATTTGAGTATAAATAAAAAATTGTCAGGCATAAAAAAAGAAATAAATGTAGTAAAACTGGAAATGAAGACCATAAAGGTGGTCTGATTGTGGGACGTGCTGAGAAGTAAAAGTGATATTTGAAAAACCTCAAGACTGTTATGTAAATAGTGTGATGATTCTCATCATGCACTTCGCAGATAGCACTAATTATTGTTTAGAAGGTGATGTACATGTTGGTATTATATGTTTATTGACCAACTGAGGTGATGTATGCTGTGATTCCATTCATAAGTATTTTGAAGTGAAAGGATTACAAGAGGATTAAGCACTGAAGAGCCAAAGAAACTAGCACAACTATCGAATATCGCGTAGGGCCCCGCGAGCATGCAGAAGTGGCGCAACACGATGTTGTATGGATTCGGCTAATGTCTGAAGTAGTGCTGCATGGAATTGACACTATGAATTATGCAGGGCTGTCCATAAATCCGTAAGAGTGTGAGAGGGTGGAGATCTCTTCTGAACAGCTCGTTGCAAAGCGTCACAGATATGTTCAGTAATGTTCATACGTGGGGAGTTTGGTGGCCAAAGCACGTGTTTAAACTCAGAAGAGTGCCCCTGGAGGCACTATGTAGCAATTCTGGACGTGTGGGGTATCACACTGTCCTGCTGGAATTGCCCAAGTCTGTCGGAATTTGCAATGGCCATGAATGGATTCAGGTGACCAGACAGGATGCTTATGCACTTGTCATCTGTCAGAGTCGTATCTTGTCGTATCAGGGGTTCCATATCACTGCAACGCCTCACATCCCACACCATTACGGAGCTTCCACCAGCTTTAACAGTCCTCTGCTGACGACCAGGCATAATTTTTCCAGTGATAAACAGACCAATGAGGTGTTGATTGGTCTACCCATAGCGTAAAGTATTGTGTCGTGCAGTCATCAAGGGTACAGGAACGGGCCTTCGCCTCCAAAATCCCATATCGATGATGTTTCTTGTAAAGGATCGAACGCTGACTCTTTGAAAAATATATTTTTGTTTTTAAGGAATTATTCTACCAGTTTCCATACATGTGTGGTGTGGGAAAAGTAATGTCGCAGACAGCACTCGAACGATCTGGCAGTGCTATGTACACAGGGGTGATCGTCCCTTTCTGACAGTCTGAGTTTTCAGCTCTTTACATCAATCACGTAATTTTTGAGAGCCCCCATCAGTGAAGTTGAGTTTTCGTTGTGTGTTTACAGTAATGGAACAGCGGAATTTAGAACGGCGTTATGCAGTCACGTTTATTGTTAAACTTGGGTAATCAATGAGTGTGACCATTCAAAAGTTGAAACAGGCCTATGAGAAACATTCCTTGTCAAGAGCACAAATTTTTCGCTGGCACAAATCATTTTTGGAAGGCTGATAGCACGGTGAAGGTGAATCTCGCTCAGGGAGGCCTTCAAAATGAAAAACCGACGAGAACGTCGAACGTGTGCCTGGTTTTTCGAGAGCAGACGGACATTTAACAATAAAGATAATGGGTGAACTGTCAAACCTGACCATTTTCACCTTAAATCAAAGATCTGACTGAGGATTTGCACATGTGGAAGGTTTGTGCCAAAATTGTGCTGTGAAACCTCACAATTGAGCAGAACAACAATCGAAGAAACACGTGTGTTGGTCTTCTTGAGAAGACTGCCATTAACTGCGAATGTTTCGGTAGTGTTATCATCGGTGGTGAATCCAGTATTATTGAGTATGATCCTGAGACGAAGGGGCAAAGTGAGGAGTGTCATACTGAGATATCGCCTCCATCAAAAGAGGCTCGTATTGAGCAAATCAAAGATCAAAACAGCTAGTATTTACTTTTTTGACTGTAGGAATATTATGCACAATGAATTCTTTCAGGAAAAACTGTCAGCCTTGTGTTATACAAGGATGTCCTTCAAACGCTCAGGAAGAGATTAAATCGAGTGAGACCGACGGGACGTGCAGACAAATGGACGCTGAATCATGATAGCGTCCCATTTGACACAGCCATTTCCATCATGGATCTTTTCACCACAAAAGGCATTCCTGTTGTCCCACAGGCAACCTATTCACCTGATCTGAGTCTTTGTCATGGATTTTCTGTTAGCGAATCTAAAAATTTCTTAAAAGGAAGTCGTTTTGGGACTCTGGAAACATTCGAAAGAATGTGACTGACATATTGAAGGCCCTACGACTTAAAGCCTTTCGGCGCTGCTGCCAAGCCTGTGTAGGGACCAATACTGTTGTTCGAGAAGAAACTTTGGTAGATAAACAATCAGTCACATTACATTTCTCATACACCTAGCGTGTTCTAAATTTTTAATTTAATCTCAACCGAAAAATTTAATTCTTAGTAGTAGATGTCAGTTTCTACAATGAAGGTCGTTTCCAGTATTTCCTAGTTGAAGGCTTTAGTTACACATCAGTATCTCTTTAAAAAGTATATTGAGAGAAAACGTCAAAAACAATGACCGAAGTTGGCTGTTTTATATTTTTTGTGGTTTTCGTGAAACCGGCAGTACACCTTATGGAAAGTGGGTTGTTTTTGCTAAGAGTGTGCTAAGGGTATTTTCAATTTCTGGACCCTGATCGCATATCAGTTGCCCTTTAAACAGCATGTTGTTAATATCGTTCAACAACAATTAACGAATTTAAAAAAAAGTTTTCAGAGTGTGCACAATGTCGCCTCACATCCTCCTCTTGGTAATGCACATTATGTAAAATGTCTTGACATTACGGGGGTTAATTGGCCTTTTAACGTAAAATTTAGTGTCTACGTTCTGATACTGTATCTTTTAACAGTTCTGTATGTAACAATTAAATAAAATCTTTTTCGATATTTATCTAAGAATAATTGTTTGTTTTGCAATATTGTAAAAGTGACTTTATTGTTATTGTGGAACTAAAAAGTTGTTACTCATGAATTAGGTTTAAATAATGTCAAGCATGCAGTCTTCACCATGATGTTACCATTAATCAAACTTAGCTTCAGTATTATCACACAATCTTAAAATTCATTGATAAGTGGCTTCCTTTTTTTATGTGAATATAAAGGATAATTTTTCTTGTTTTGCATGAGTTTGTAACATCCTGAAATGAATCTTTTCAGAACACATTACAGAAATGCTCCTATTTATAAGGAGAAGTCTGTGACAGTTGTACTTTAAACAGTGCTTTTATTTTTTCATTGCTTTTTCTTCATTAGACAGTGAAATAAATATTGCATGCATTTCAAAAAGATGTTTTATAGCTGGTAACTATAGGTCACGAAGCTCTTTGAAAAATATATTTGTGAAACACTTGTGTAGTTCAGTGATTCACGTCACGTGTTAGGCAGATCACTTGTGTCATTTAGGCAATTTAATTTAATCGTACTTGTGTCCTGAACTTGATGGTCATGAGGTCTAAAGCTGATCATAGTATGATATTGCAGTTAGGTATTTCGTGAGACCGTTACAGTTTTTTGCAGTGCATAGTAATATACATTAAGTTGGATATTTACATATTGAGGTGTTTACAGATTAAAATTGTAATCGTTTTCAGTCCTGCATTGATGATTAACTCCGGCACGGTCTAGCGTTCAGTGAAATGGTATCGCAGAGCTTCATATTATTTTTCGCGTGTTGCAACATGGCTACAAGAAAGTATTTTCATTGTTCTGTCTAATGTTTTATGCACTCCATTTCATCATTTTCCCTTTCATTTCAAGTTACTTAATGCACTGCTGGAATATGTGTACAGGAATCTTATCTTTCTGTGATTTCTAAAAATTCGATAGAGGTTCACACTTAGTGTAGAGCCTATGTGATGTATACTGGAAACTATGGTTACCATAATATAGTTTCTGGAAGCGGCTTGGAAAGTATACATCCCGCAAAATTAATTTGTCATTTGTGGTCCTTGGGAAGCATACTTAGCACCAACTAAGGGGTGTCCTAAAACTTTTGGGAACAGTTCTTACCACCTCTGTCTATGCTAGACATATTCTGGTAGTGCACTGCACAAGGTGTACTAAAACTACTACAGCAATTAGTTTCTGTATGTCGCGGGATTAATACTGTTGTCAGAATACATTGCTTCCCTCCTGCAATATACTTTATTGCATCCTGTATCAGCTCGTAACTTTATTCAGTGACATACTTTCAAGGATTGTTTTCACAATGTAGTAAGTAAACATTAATATACGTAACAAATATTTTCAACATAAAATAAAAGAAAATATAAAATAAAAACAAAAACACTGTTCATTATTTTATTTACGTGTAGTGGCAACACACAACAGCACATACGTCACAAAGGTGGCGTGGTGATATTTGTACCAAAATAGTTTTAGGTCCTATATCTCAAAAATAAAGTTACTAAAAATATAAATACAGTAAGTTGATCACATTTCTAATAGGCTAGCAAAATATTATGTTCGCTGATGTACTAAAATAATGTGCCTGCGAAAGAGTTAACACAGTGTATCAGTTAAATTTTATGACTACTCATTTACACTCCCACTCCTTCAATCATTTATTTAATTTTCGTGTGTGATTTTGGAGCTTGTGTTATCTGACGCTATCTGCAGTATACCTATTGCCAATATCCCCTTTGGAATTTAGTGATAATCTGTGATACAGATAATAAAATAATTCAGCTACATACTTGCCCTTTTGTACCGTTGTGTTGGCAGAAGAGCCAACACCGTGTTACGAAGGGAGGCCGAAATGCACGCGTTTTAGCTCACGCAGGCTGGCGTGACGAGGGAAGGACTATACTGACGTGAGGTCTGGAAAATGTCAAGGAATTAGAATTCAGAAAGCGGACTGAATTAGTTTGATACTTAACTTTAATCGATTAATGATGGACGTCGCTCTTGACGGTACATGAGTCACAATATTATTTGTTCAGAAGACATAGTAACTGAATATGGCGCCTTGCTAGATCGTAGCAAATGGCGTAGCTGAAGGCTATGCTAAACTGTCGTCTCTGCAAATGAGAGCGTCTGTAGCCAGTGAACCATCGCTAGCAAAGTCGGCTGTACAACTGTGGCGAGTGCTAGGGAGTCTCTCTAGACTAAACCTGCCGTGTGACGGTGCTCGGTCTGCAATAACTGATAGTGGCGACACGCGGGTCCGACGTATACTAACGGACCGCGGCCGATTTAAACCACCTAGGAAGGGTGGTGTCTGGCGTTGACACCACATTTACTTTAATGTTTACCATAACAAGCCTCTTATAGAAAATAGTATCGTGGACAATGCAATATGCTGAAGATGTGATGCATGTGGTGGATACAAAGAAGGCTATTGAAACACTTAGCAAGATGGACACATTTCTATATCTAGGTTCTCGACTACAGGTAAGAAGATGAGCGAGCAGGAACCACAGTGATTTGGATCGATTCAGACACATCACCGGTATTCTTTGTGAGAACAAGATGCCCATCCGCATAAAATAAAAGATATAAAGCTCAACGGTAAAGACTGTTGCATTATGTGGTACTGAGAATTGGCGCACACCCAGGAGTTCTGAAGTTACACTACATGTTATGAAAATCCGGATGCTGAGAAAACCATCATCCATTTCCCCGCTGGACCACAGTAACAAGACAGCGATCTGACAACTAACTGGAGTGGCTCCAGTCAACGAAAAGAGCCAAAAATGGAGCGTTCGGTGGTATGGACACATCATATACCACCTACTTTAGTCATCAGCTTAGACTATCGTCTCACTCTTCAAGGCCACAGACAACGCGGAAGACCTTAACCGCATTGGATAGGTACTATTAACGTACATCTAAAATCGAGGAACCTAGACCCACAGGTAGTGTTAGAACGTAAGAAAAGGTGTAGATTGACCAAAAAGCAGACCACGATCCAATGGGACTACGCTAAGAAGGAGAAGAAGAAAATGATGATGATGTTGAAAAGAGAGCACAACGGGAGGGTCTCGATATTAATGGAAAGAACAGGGGCCTGAACTAGCGAAATCACAAAAACAGATTGTGAACGGCCAGAGCCTCAGCAGCGCGATAGCGTTCTCCCGCCGATTAATTTAATGACGGACAGCGAGAAGAACGAGGCAAGTGTGCGAAGAGAGATTGCCGAGGTAGCGGTACGGGTCACAAAACTTAAGGCAACTTCGGAGATGGCTTTTGCACGCATGAACAGGGGACGGGACAACTGGTGGTTGAACGAGTTCCGAAGAGCGCCACCTGAAATGAGGACGCGGGATGGAAACTTTATACGCGACGAGAGGCAATACGTCACACCGAGATTGTAGGAAGTAATGCAGCGTATAATACGCTTCGAAAACAGTAGAGGGAGAAATTGTAACCAGGGAAACAGAGTAGTTTCAACTTCGCCCCGCAATGAAAGTATGGTGACGGGGAAAACATGTTGTATTCTAGCCAAAATAGAAGAAGAGCTTCTGTGCTGCCACCTGAAGGATCACAGAAATGTAATGGGCGTGAATCCCCTGCAGCATGGTTTCAGGAAATGGAAAACCACCCATGATCAGTAAATCAACCAGTACATGTTGTGAACACCTCAGACGACTAGTACGTTATAGGCACAATGATTGGTATAGCTATGACTTCTGTTAATTTATGGTGGCATGTCCTGTTAAAATGAATGAAACAAATGGACTGTCTCATATGTCTCTATGACAGACTATGAAAATACTGCACAGACATTCAGATGCAACTGGAATGTTCTTGAAACAAAATCGTGACAGATATCACCAAAGGACTGCATGAAGTACCCTGTTTGGATCCAGAGTTCTGGAATGTTGGCATAGAGTCATTACTAAACCAGCTTCAGAGTACAGACACCAGAGGCTGCATAGCCTACGCAGATGATCTCCTTATTACAATATCCCCCATAACAAGTGCTAAATTAGACGAGGATTTTAGTGAAGTTCGTGGAAGACTAAGTAATTGATGCACAGAAAACAATTAAAGGAAATCACCACACAAAACAGTTTTTATGTTAGCCCACGAAATTTCGGACATGCAGGCGCGCAAATAAAATTTCTTCTACCGATAGTTCGGTTGAGTATCGTCCGGCCGTCCACAGAGCGTGCGGTAGGACTGACGACAATGTTCGGCCTTAGATGCTACACCGCGGCGTTGTTACGTATGCGGGTCCAGACGCTGGTCAGCGGCAATAAGATAAGCTTATTTAAGTGCCGCCTGTGGCGAAGGCGTACAGACATTCGATTCGCTTATCGATGTATGTACTGCGGAGGATAAACCATGACGACTTCACTGCAGCTTAATTACCCCAAGAGCAGGGTTGCATGCTTTGTCCAAACAGAAACTACTAAGTCTGTTTATTAAATAAATAGCTAATCTACACCGAGTAAAGCTGCAATCTTCGCGAGAGGCGGGAAGATAAGGTTAACACTGTGATTTTCAAGAATATGGCCTATCTTCGAGGAGAGAGCACCCAAATAGGGCAAAAAACTACTTGATTTGACGGAATTACTATCTTCTTTCCCATCACACACCTGCATTCTAGGTTTTTCATTGAACACTCTACGGACTTGTTGCGGAGGATATCCATTCGCTTTAAAAAGGCTCTTGAGGTATGTGAGTCCTTCTTGCAAATTATCTTTATCAAATATACAGTACGCCCTGTGCACTAAGGTCTTAAGAACACCTGTGGTCTGTGAATGGCGGTGGCATCTACTGGCGTGTAGATATTGATTTGTATGTTTTGGTTTACGATATACGGCATGACCTTATGTGCCATCAACTTTAGGGCGACAGACAACATCCAAATAAGGGAGGCAGCCATCTTTTTCTATTTCCATAGTAAATTTAATACTAGCATGGGTAGAACTCAAATGCTCAAGAATTCGATGTAATTAATCCATCTCGTGCTGCCACACTACAAATGTGTCGCCCACGTACATCCGAATACTGGCTGTTTAAAACTTGCTAAGTCCAGTGCCTTACACTCGAAGTCTTCCATGAATAAATTAGTCTCCAGAGAGGAGAGGGAGCTTCCCATAGCAGCTCTATTGATATGCTAATGAAATTCACCACTAAACTGAAAATAAGATGACAAGAGCACATGATCATCAGGGTCGTGATGTTCTTATCAAAATGTTGGCCGATAAAAGATAAAGAGTCCTTTAAATGTACATTAATGTGTAATGATACCACGTCAAAACAAAAGAGCACATCCGTACTATTTAGCATGACATTGCTAAGTCTCTGAACTTAACTCATAGCATTAAATCCATGGAATTAAATCGATAGAATTACATATATTATATAGACATTTTCCTACCATTGGTATTAATAAGGATGCAAAATATTAGGCAGAAAAATACTCTGATGAACCTATAGTGCTCGTTATAGTCCTCATATTGTCATCTCGTTGGTAGGTTCTTTGTTAATCTTCCGGTATACACCAGAACTAAGTTGACCACATACAGTTTCCTTGTGGTCTTCCTGAAGCAAAGGGACGGTGGCATTACCTTTATCAGCACGACTGTGTCCGTATCCTCACGCCGCCTTTATATCACAAATCTCTCTTCCTTCGATACATAACTTCTTTGTGGACTGTGTTTCGTAATTGATCGGCAGCTTTCATGTCTGATTTCTTCAGCTGAATGCTCTGATAGCGAAGGACAGCTTCTTCAATGGCACTGACGAAAGACGATATCAGAAAAGTCTTTGGAGAAAGGGCATCTTTGGACTAGGAAGGTCGTTAACATCGAGGGACCCCACAATCAGAATAAATGACCAACCCGTGTAAAGAAAAGTGGTATACCGGTACCTTGGTTTAAACATGGAAGAAAAGCTTAATGTTCATTCAGATGTCGAAATCGTCAGCCAGAGAGACATTAAAATCCTGCACTAAATAACTACTAATGGCCAAAGAAGTTTTCATCTCAATTTAAGTTCAGTAACAACGTACTAAAAAACAATCCTAACGCTGTTGTGATCTACATGTCGAGTGCCTGGGCTCGTACAGGCAGAAAGGTAAGGATAGCCCACACTCTCCGGGAAGCACAGGAAAACGGGTTACTGTGCCTTACAGGTTTGTATAGAAAATGCCGAATGAGTAACAGCTTGTTATATTAGACTTGCTACATATTAACACAGGCACAAGAAAGTAATCTGTACTGTATTAGCTCAAAAAGGGAGAATATGAAAGAGTAAAGGAGATACTGGGCACAAGAACCACATTGAATAAGGGAATGAAGACATACAACAATAGAGAGTGGCAATATACCTGGAACGAGGAAAAAACAGGAAGGAGAACTAACCAGTTACTTCCCAACATAAAATAAATATCCAAAAGTCATAACTCCTCCCGACCAAGGAAACTACACACTACCTGACTGGACATGGTGCATACCCCTGCTGTTGTTGTTGTTGTGGTCTTCAGTCCTGAGACTAGTTTGATGCAGCTCTCCGTGCTACTCTATCCTGTGCAAGCTTCTTCATCTCCCAGTACTACCTGCAACGTACATCCTTCTGAATCTGCTTAACGTATTCATCTCTTGGTCTAGCTCTACGATTTTTACCCTCGACGCTGCCCTACAATACTAAATTGGTGATCCCTTGATGCCTCAACACATGTCCTCCCAAACGATCCCTTCTTCTAGTCAAGTTGTGCCACAAACTCCTCTTCTCTAGAATCCTATTCAGTACTTGCTCATTAGTTATGTGATCTACCCATCTAATCTTAAGTATTCTTCTGTAGCACCACGTTTCAAATGCTTCTATTCTCTTCTTGTCCAAACTATTTATCGTCCATGTTTCACTTCCATACCTGGCTACACTCCATACAAATACTTAAGAAACGACTTCCTGTCGCTTAAATCTATACTCGATGTTAACAAATTTCTCTTCTTCTGAAACGATTCCCTTGCCATTGCCACTCTACATTTTATATGTTCTCTACTTCGACCATTATCAGTTATTTTGCTCCCCAAATAGCAAAACTCCTTTACTACTTTAAGTGTCTCATAACCTAATCTAATTCCCTCAGCATCACCTGACTTCATTCGACTACATGCCATTATCTTCGTTTTGCTTTTGTTGATGTTCATGTTATATCCTCCTTCAAGACCCTGTCGATTCCGTTGAATTGTTCTTCCAAGTCCTTTGCTGTCTCTGACAGAATTACAATGTCATCGGCGAACCTCAAAGTTTTTATTTCTTCTCCATGGATTTTAATACCTACTCCGAATTTTTCTTTTGTTTCCTTCACTGTTTGCTCAATATACAGTTTGAATAACATCGGGGAGAGACTACAACCCTGTCTCACTCCCTCCCCAACCACTACTACTTCCCTTTCATGTCCCTCGACTCTTATAACTGCCATCTGGTTTCTGTACAAATTGTAAATAGCATTTCGCTCCCTGTATTTTACCTCTGCCACCTTCAGAATTTGAAAGAGAGTATTTCAGTCAACGTTGTCAAAAGGTTACTCTAAGTCTACAAATGCTAGAAACGTAGGTTTGCCTTTCCTTAATCTAGCTTCTAAGATATGTCGTAGGGTCAGTATTGCCTCACGTGTCCCAACATTTCTACGGAATCCAAACTGATCTTCCTCGAGGTCGGCTTCTACTAGTTTTTCCATTCGTCTGTAAATAATTCGCGTTAGTATTTTGCAGCCGTGACTTATTAAACTGATAGTTGACATTTGTCAACACCTGCTTTCTTTAGGACTGGAATTATTATATTCTTCTTGAAGTCTGAGGGTAATTCCCCTGTTTCATACATCTTGCTCTCCCAAGGCTGTCAGTAGTTGTAATGGCATGTTGTCTACTCCCGGCGCCTTGTTTCGACTCAGGTCTTTCAGTGCTCTGTCAAACTCTTCACGCAGTATTACATCTCCCATTTCATCTTCATCTACATCCTCTTCCATTTCCATAATATTTTCCTCAAGTACATCGCCCTTGTATAGACCCTCTATATACTCCTTCCACCTTTCTGCTTTCCCTTCTTAGCTTAGAAGTGGGTTTCCATCTGAGCTTTTGATATTCTTACAAGTGGTTCTCTTTTCTCTGAAGGTCTGTTTAATTTTCCTGTAGGCTGTATCTATCTTACCCCTAGTGAGATAAGCCTCTTCATCCTTACATTTGCCCTCTAGCCATGCCTGCCTAGCCATTTTTCACTTCCTGTCGATCTCATTTTTGAGAAGTTTGTATTCCTTTTTGCTTGCATCATTTACTGCATTTTTATATTTTCTCCGTTCATGAATGAAATTCATTATTTCCTCTGTCACCCAAGGGTTTCTACTAGCCCTCGTCTTTTTACCTGCCTCATCCTCTGCTGCCTTCACTATTTCATCCCTCAAAGCTACCCATTCTTCTTCTACTGTATTTCTTTCCCCCATTCCTGTCAATTGTTCCCTTATGCTCTTCCTGAAACTCTGTACAACATCTAGTTTAGTCAGTTTATCCAGGTTCCATCTCCCTAAATTCCCACCTTTTTGCGGTTTCTTCACTTTTAATCTACAGGTAATAATTAATAGATTGTGGTCAGAATCCACATCTGCCTCTGGAAATGTCTTATATAAAACCTGTTTCCTAAATCTCTGTCTTACCATTATATAATCTATCTGAAACCTGTCAGTATCTCCAGGCTTCTTCCATGTATACACCCTTCTTTCATGATTCTTGAACCAAGTCTTAGCTATGATTAAGTTGTGCTCTGTGCAAAATTCTACCAGTCGGCTTCCTCTTTCATTTCTTAAACCCAATCCATATTCACCTACTACGTTTCCTTCACTCCCTTTTCCTACTGCCGAATTCCAGTCACCCATGACTATTAAATTTTCGTCTCCCTTCACAATCTGAATAATTTCTTATATTTCATCATACATTTCTTCAATTTCTTCGTCATCTGCAGAGGTAGTTGGCATATAAACTTGTGCTACTGTAGTAGGCGTGGGCTTCGTATCTATCTTGGCCTCAATAATGCGTCACTATCCTGTTTGTAGTAGCTTACCCGTATTCCTATATTCCTATTCATTATTAACCTACTCCTGCAGTACCCCTATTTGATTTTGTGTTTATAACCCTGTAGCACCTGACCAGAAGTCATGTTCCTCCTTCCACCGAACTTCACTAATTCCCACTATATCTAACTACAACCTATCCATTTCCCTTTTCAAATTTTCTAACCTACCTGCCCGGTTAAGGGATCTGACATTCCACGCTCCGATCCGTAGAACGCCAGTTTTCTTCCTCCTGATAACTACATCCTCTTGAGTAGTCCCCGCCCGGAGATCCGATTGGTGGACTACTTTTCTTCCGGAATATTTTACCCAAGATGTCGCCATCATCATTTAACCATACAGTAAACCTGCATGCCCTCGGGAAAAATCACGGCCGTAGTTTCCCCTTGCTTTCAGCCGTTCGCAGTACCAGCACAGCAGGCTCTTTTGGATAGTATTACAAGGCCAGATCAGTCAATCATCCAGACTGTTGCCCTTGCAACTACTGAAAAGGCTGCTGCACCTCTTCAGGAACCACACGTTTGTCTGGCCTCTCAACAGATACCCCTCCGTTGTGGTTGCATCTACGGTACGGCTATCTGTATCGCTCAGGCATGCAAGCCTCCCCACCAACGGCACGGTCCATGGTTCATGGGGGGAGGATACCATTAAATACAACCACACATCACAGACACTTTTGAATATGGAGCAGTCGGCACCCTGGACCACATCGTTCGAGACTGTTCCACTAGACAAGATATTGCAGGTTACGATAGGAACATCTTTGGTTACGCAAAAGTCGATAACATAATAAGGAATGAGGAGCTGCAGCACAAGTGGAACTTGCTGACAGCGAAAATACACCCATAAAAAAAAAAAAAGAATTGGGTCACTTCGGTTCCAAGAGTTCCGAAACCTGTAAAGAAAATTGGAATAGACATCAGCATAACATCGTTTCGCCATTTTTATTCCTCATAAAAACCAAGCATTCATATTGTACCACTATACAGCGAGACGTTCCGTGTTGGTGGTCCAGTACACACCGGTACCTCTAATACCCAGTAGCACATCCTCTTGTATTGATGCATGCCTGTATTCGTCGTGGCATAACACCCACAAGTTCATCAAGGGACTGTTGGTTCAGATTGTCCCACTACTCAACGGCGATTTGGCGTATATCCGTCAGAGTGGTGGTCGGTCACGTCATTCATAAACATCACTTTTCAATCTACCACAGGCATGTTCGGTACGGCTCATGTCTGGGAACATGCTGTCCACTCTAGACAAGCGATGTCGTTATCCTGAAGGATGTCATTCGCAAGATGGGCGCAATGGAGGTGCGAATTGTTGTCCATGAAGACGAATGCCTCTCCAGTATACTGCCGATATGGTAGCATTATCGGTCGGAGGACGGCATTCACGAATCGTGCAGCCGTTACGGCGCCTTCCATCACCATCAGCGGAGTACGACGGCCCCACATAATGCCACCCCAGAACATCAGGGAATCTCCACGTTGCTGCACTCTCTGGACATTGTGTCTAAGGCGTTCAGGCTGACCAGATAGCCTCCAAACCTGTCTCCGACGATTGTCAGGTTGATGGCTATGCGACACTCATCGGTTAAGAGAAAGTGATACCAATCCTAAGCGATCCATTCGGTAGGTTGTTGAGCCCATCTATACCGCGCTGCATGGTGTCGTGGTTGCAAAGATGGACCTCGCGATGGACGTTTTGAGTGTAATTGCGCTTCATGCAGTCTATTGTGCACAGTTTGAGTCGTAACACGACGTCCTGTGGCTGCTCGAAAAGCATTATTTAACATGGTGGCGTTGTTGTCAGGGTTTCTCTGAGACGTAATACGTGGATAACCGTCATCCACTGTAGTAGTAGCCGCTGGGAGGTCTGATAGATGCATGTCATCGACAGCTCCTGCCCCTCTATATCTCCTCCAAGTCCGAACAACATCGTTTTGCTTCACTCCGAGACGCCTGGACAATTCCGTCTCTGAGAGCCCTTCCTGGCTCAAAGTAACAATGCGGACGCTATCAAACCGCGGTACTGACCGTCTAGGCATGGTTGAACTGCAAACAACACGAGCCGTGTACCTCAATTCTAGTGGACTGACTGCAACTGAGCGGCTGTCGGACCCCCTCCGTCTAATAGGCGCTGCTCATGCATGGTTGTTACATGTTTGGGCGGGTTTAGTCACATCTCTGAACAGTCAGAGGGACCTTTTTTGAAGTGTGTATAGCATATGACATGCTCAATCCTAAGGGCCCGTTTCGATTCCCGGCAGGATCGGAGATTTTCTCCGCCCAGGGACTGGGTGTTGTGTTGTAATAATCATCATCATTTCATCCCCATCGACGCACAAGTTGCCGAAGTGGCGTCAAATAGAAATACTGGCACCTGGCGAACGGTCTACCCGATGGGAGGCCCTAGTCGCACGACATTTATTTATATGACATGGAAGGCTACATGGGCTGCCGGCCGCGGTGGTCGAGCGGTTCTAGGCGCTTCAGTCGGGAACCGCGCGACTACTACGGTCGCAGGTTCGAATCCATTTGAATCCATTTGAACCATTTGAACCTACATGGGCTAGAGACAACAATGAAAAGGCCACGCATAATGACGACCCGTTGCACAATGCCTGAACATCCACCTACGGCAACCTTTCACAAGGAGAGAGGAGATATGCCTCGAGGATAACAGGTAGGATTACGTGAGACCCTGACAGGCGCCCCCAAATCTATACAACTTGGCTGGCATTAGCAGGGTCCCTGTGAAACCTGAGATGTGCGTCAGTCTGCCAAGGGTCAACTATCCTGACAAATGAGAAAATCTAGTTTGGTTCTGTCACCGGGTAGAGTAGTAAAAAGTAGTGTGTTAACGTGGTGTAGTGCTGCGAAATGAAGTATTGTATAGTAATGTAGTTAAGAATCACGAATTTCAAAATTATTGATGTCTCAAAGCAGCGTAGTACAATAGGCCAGTAGCATGTGCCTCTGTATTCCAGACGAATATACGTTGGATATCTATGTGGCAAATGGCCAAAGGGTAGCCGGCAGGTGTTGCCCAGTCGTTCTAGGCGCTTCAGCCCTAAACCGCGCTGCTACTACGATCGCAGGTTCGAATTCTGCCTCGGGCATAGATATGTGTGATGTCCTTAGGTTAGTTAGGTTTAAGTAGATCTAAGTCTAGCATGGATATGTGTGATGTCCTTAGGTTAGTTAGGTTTAAGTCTAGCTGCTAAAGACCTCGGATGTTAAGTCCCTTAGTGCTTTGAGCCATTTAACCATGTTTGAAGCCAAAGTTTAGAAACAGATATGGGTTTCAAACTTATTATTTACTGACCTACACATTTCACACAGACTTTGAATTAACATTTTATGCACATATTTAATGTAGATTTTTCCCACTTAAAAACTACAATGATTAGTTACACTAACACAAGTGAAATTATGTTAAAATATTACGTGCTATGTTCATGTCAATTCATGTACAACACTTGGTGTACTGTTGTATTTAGATAAAAGACTAAAAGAAAATAGAAAGTAAGTAAATAAAAACAAATAAATAAAAGTCATGTTTGTACTGTATGGAGATGAGCGGGAGGTACTCAGCGCTGGCGCAGAGCCTACTCCTTCCGCATACCATCAACATGGCAGCAATGGTTAACGTACACAACCGCCAGATGGTGCTGACCACAGTGCCATACGCTCTCACTTCATACCACTACATAATGTTTCACTTTCTAAACCTTCAATCGTGTGTGTGTGTACATGGTCGTTACTATAGAGGGTAATTCGCATTCAGGACCCAGTGTTTACTACTGCATATGCTTTTGGAAACTGTTTTGAACCGCAACTTCACACCCTACTTGATTTTGTTCTTAGAATCTTCTTCTTTGTCCTGAAACTGTTGTCATTGGGAACTACAGTGGCACCTCAAACCATTACAGCCTTTTCTTAGTCTCTTCTGACACCCTAATGATTCGGACATTATACTATTTTTTTCAAGATCTAAAAGAAGCATCGTCACACCGCAACGATCCACAATTGTACTAAGTGCGTCAGCCAACAAATCTAGAAATGTCGTGGTAAATGTCTGATGCAAACATATTTCCTCGAACTAGAAATTAAGTGTTATCGAAACTTCAAAAGAAGTTGATGTTTCAAATTTGTGCATAGTCATAAGTAACCCTCACCATCACTACACAGCTCATTATAAAATGATCTACCGTAACAATAAGGTAAGCCAAAACGACGTGTTGTAATCAGCGAGAAATATAACTATAGCGATAGTGGACTATGTGCCATTAAGAAAAACTCATTACACCAATTCTTTGCACATATGGTTCCAGTTGTTCTCGTTTGTAACAGCTTATATCACATTATCAGCTTCATTTCGATTCTTTTCAAAGAGAGATGATTAATAAATTTTACTTAAGAGGGAAATAATAATACTGTGAATGAACATCGCAGTAACTTATTTTGTATAGTTAGTACGATACTGTTGTAGTCTCAGAAGAGGTCGTCACTCTTTAGCTTGGGTACCAGGGAATTTGTCAACAATGGAATATCCTACGTCATTAGGCGGGCAGTGGTGTAGCAACATTGCTATTGCGAATTGTGTTGCGTAAACACATTGTCTGTGCTTGCGTGATTTTCGTAGTGCTATTCTTTGTGTTCTAAAGAATATTCTTGGTGAGAAAAGCTCATTAACTGAATATCTGAATTGCTTTTCGAGAACAGTCTTTCGACAGAAAACTTCGAAAGCCAGCGCTGGGTGTCACGCAGTACGGAACTGTAAGAGCATCGACATCTTCTATCGGTGATCTATTTTCCGTTAACGTCACTGTAATCTACTGTTGCCGAGCGCTTTAGCACATGCATAAAATACACTCCTGGAAATGGAAAAAAGAACACATTGACACCGGTGTGTCAGACCCACCATACTTGCTCCGGACACTGCGAGAGGGCTGTACAAGCAATGATCACACGCACGGCACAGCGGACACACCAGGAACCGCGGTGTTGGCCGTCGAATGGCGCTAGCTGCGCAGCATTTGTGCACCGCCGCCGTCAGTGTCAGCCAGTTTGCCGTGGCATACGGAGCTCCATCGCAGTCTTTAACACTGGTAGCATGCCGCGACAGCGTGGACGTGAACCGTATGTGCAGTTGACGGACTTTGAGCGAGGGCGTATAGTGGGCATGCGGGAGGACGGGTGGACGTACCGCCGAATTGCTCAACACGTGGGGCGTGAGGTCTCCACAGTACATCGATGTTGTCGCCAGTGGTCGGCGGAAGGTGCACGTGCCCGTCGACCTGGGACCGGACCGCAGCGACGCACGGATGCACGCCAAGACCGTAGGATCCTACGCAGTGCCGTAGGGGACCGCACCGCCACTTCCCAGCAAATTAGGGACACTGTTGCTCCTGGGGTATCGGCGAGGACCATTCGCAACCGTCTCCATGAAGCTGGGCTACGGTCCCGCACACCGTTAGGCCGTCTTCCGCTCACGCCCCAACATCGTGCAGCCCGCCTCCAGTGGTGTCGCGACAGGCGTGAATGGAGGGACGAATGGAGACGTGTCGTCTTCAGCGATGAGAGTCGCTTCTGCCTTGGTGCCAATGATGGTCGTATGCGTGTTTGGCGCCGTGCAGGTGAGCGCCACAATCAGGACTGCATACGACCGAGGCACACAGGGCCAACACCCAGCATCATGGTGTGGGGAGCGATCTCCTACACTGGCCGTACACCACTGGTGATCGTCGAGGGGACACTGAATAGTGCACGGTACATCCAAACCGTCATCGAACCCATCGTTCTACCATTCCTAGACCGGCAAGGGAACTTGCTGTTCCAACAGGACAATGCACGTCCGCATGTATCCCGTGCCACCCAACGTGCTCTAGAAGGTGTAAGTCAACTACCCTGGCCAGCAAGATCTCCGGATCTGTCCCCCATTGAGCATGTTTGGGACTGGATGAAGCGTCGTCTCACGCGGTCTGCACGTCCAGCACGAACGCTGGTCCAACTGAGGCGCCAGGTGGAAATGGCATGGCAAGCCGTTACACAAGACTACATCCAGCATCTCTACGATCGTCTCCATGGGAGAATAGCAGCCTGCATTGCTGCGAAAGGTGGATATACACTGTACTAGTGCCGACATTGTGCATGCTCTGTTGCCTGTGTCTATGTGCCTGTGGTTCTGTCAGTGTGATCGTGTGATGTATCTGACCCCAGGAATGTGTCAATAAAGTTTCCCCTTCCTGGGACAATGAATTCACGGTGTTCTTATTTCAATTTCCAGGAGTGTAGATTGTAATTGGTTTTATTTAGATATATAATGACACTATCTACATTTTAACGAGAAAGGGAAAAGAAAACCTTTCCAGTGATCCGGCTTGACCTTCAGCCTATGAGAGCAGTTTTACAAACTTGTGTCCATTATTTCAGTAACTGTTGTACCCTGCTGAACTCTTTATATCCTTCACATTCCGAAAGGTGTATATGTCCACTATCAAGAGGATTTAGGGGCTACGTGCCGGCTAAATTCTGCGTAATATTACCATAATATATCACTTCTTATGTCGTACATGTTGTGTAGCTTGCCAAAGTTCTTTATATTGATCATAGTCAACGAAGACCAAGAAAGTGGGGTGAAAATTGATATTGTTGAAAATTTGTGCTTGGTGGTATCAGGGACTGATATGAATATTATACTTAAAAATCCAGACCGGCGAGGGAGGCTCTGAGTACTATGGGACTTAACATCTCTCGTCATCAGTCCCCTAGAACTTAGAACTACTTAAACCTAACTAACCTAAGAACATCACACACATCCATGCCCGAGGCAGGATTCGAACCTGCGACCGTAGCGGTCGCTCGGTTCCAGACTGAAGCGCCTAGAACCGCTCGGCCACAATGGCCGGCCAGACCGGCGAGATATGAGCTAGAGTGTATGGGATGTGATGAGGGAGATGGGGGTTGCGTGGAAGACGAATTTCTTAGTTACCTTAAATACATCGACACGGGTTGCTTCAACAAAAATGTATTCCAGTAATCAGTAAGCTACATTATATTTGCTAGAAAAATTGTCCTATTCAGTTCTCTGTAGCACGGTGGTGTTGATAGTTTGATGACACACACGTGACGGAATGCAGTTAGCTGGTATTTTATTAAACTCTACCCTCTTCGTTAGTCTGCAAACTGATGCACTACCAGGCGATTCCCCTCTCGCCCTACCCTACTTTGTCATCAGAAGCTACACTAAAAACTGCCACTTTTGACCACGGTTTTATTAGGTCTCTTTCTTGCTCTCTATCTGTATCTCTCACTCTATTTCTCTCTCTCTCTCTCTATCTCTCTCTTTCTCTCTCATACACTTACACATATTTCATTGCAGAATGAGAGCGAGGCAATTATTTGGCTAAAAGGGGCTTTGCCACCAAAAGACATAAATCTAGTTTCGAATATGACAGCAGTGAACAACATTTAAACATTCGACTTCATTTTACATTTACACAGTGCGTGCTATACCAGCATGTCGCACAGGTTCTGATAAAGTGGACCCACCTGTGTATCAACATAATCTACTCTCTTTGGTACAAAAATACATTCACAGTGTAGCTAGATCTTACATTGCGTTGTGAAGTTGGTAACTGAGTAGTGAATGATGCGAAGTGAAGGCGAACCAACATGGGTTGGACGTCGGCAGTTGATCACTTACGAGCCACGAAAAGAAACTCGAAACAAATTCCAAACAACACAACGCAACATGGAGGCTGGACAGAGTAAAATGATACCCACCTGCTACTAAGGAAACTAACGTTCTGTCTGTTCACACATATCACATTTTCTTCGAGTAGAATCCATGGAAAAAAAAACTGTTTCTGTTGTATATGTTTTGACAATTTTCATGGATTCAGAGTTTTCGGGAAATCCTTTATGTTTTCAGGAAACTATGGATAATATAGTATCGATAATTTGTTTCAGGAAGTGTTTTGGGAAGGGTTTCGGTGACCTCGATGTGACTTCTTTAAAGTTTTGTTACAAGGAAATGGTGCAGATACGTAAGGGATTTAATTAAGGATACTACTATACATCTGTTGTGTTGCAGCGGAAATGAGTTACAAATTATTGCTTCTTACCTCTTAATGGGTATATTTGGATTCTGAATGTTGTTAATTAGAGTTCTTGTTTACTACTGTATAGCTAATATCTTTGATTATGTGTCCACGGATTTTTAGGTTTTCTGACTTTATGTTCAACAGAATTCCCTATTTACTGATTATGTCTGACTTCTTGATGCAGAAATGGTAGTCGAAATTTCCATTAATATGTGTCAAATATTTGCCTGGCCCTGGTTTCCGAATATTTGGTATACGTACCTGACCTACGAATTGTGTGCAAAGCCTCTCGTCTCTAAGAATTTCGTATCATCACACAACATTTCACGTTCTAAACATACTAACATGTGTGTACATGTTCTTTAGCAAGGATCTTAATGCTCTTTGGCGACGCAATATTTACTGCCGCACACGCATTTCGATTTTGTTTCGAAACGCATCTGCACCTTCTGAACGTCTGTCTTTGTATTAGATGTGTAGTCTGAGAATTATAGTTGCCTCTTGAAATCATCGCATCTTATTTCTTAGTTTATTTCGACGCTCGCCCTATTCGGACTCCATCTTAATTCTCTTCAGGCTTTAAGGAAGGGTCATCTGCACATCGCAACGACCCACAGACCCACTCAGTGCGTCGGTTTATAAATCTCAAAAGTTCTTGGGAAATGTCTGATGCAAAACGTATTTCGTACAACTAAACGGTCAGTATCACGCAAACTTCACAAGACGTGACTGTTTCGTATCTGTTCATATTCACAAGTAGTTACCACTCCCATTTCACCTCATAGTAATGATCTAAGGTATCGGTCTGTCAAACAGACATGTTGTAGTCGTGTAGGTCAACGTCTTGCTTTGAAAGTAAACTTATTACACAATTCTGTAGCCATCTGTGGGTACGGCGTGTTGCAGCACTCAATTATAGAAACTTCTATCAGCACATTAGCTTCGATTTGGGATAGTTTCAAATACATAGTTTTATTTTGCTTAGTGGTCAAATAATAAGTCTGATTGTGAAATGTTTAATTCGATATTAACATTATGATTGATGAAATTTACAAACACAGATAAGCCACGAATTACCTATGGCTAGTAAAGCGTTGCGGCACAGCCAGGAGCTATCTTTGTTCTTTAGTTTGGGTACCAGAGAAATTTGTCAACAATGAAATATCATACAACACGAGGTGGCAGTTGAGAAGAAACATTGCGATTGCGAATCGTGTTGCGTACACACACTGTTTGTGCTTGTGTGATTTGCGTAGTGCTATTCTTCGTGCTATAGTGCTTCTTCTTGGTGAGAAAAGGTCACTGACTGAATATTTGAAGTGCTTGTTGAGGACCATCTTCAGATAGAAAAACGTAGAAAGCGTTGGGTGCGACGCTATACGAAACCGTAAGTGACCAACATCTTGTCTCCGTCATGTCTTACCCACACTCACTTCATTTGCCGTTGACGTCAAGTGCAAACTACTGCTGTGGTCTCACATTTGAAAACGTTCGTATCCAGCTTTATTTAGATGTTTAATCGACCAGATACGTTTTACCGAAGGAAACGAACCTTTCCAGTCATCAGATTTCATGTTAATTCTTCGAGAGTAGTTTAACAGTATTGTCGGACATGGTTACGGTAACTGATGTATCCCACTGATTTATTTGCATTCTGTAAATTCCCATAGTTTTTTGTTTCCATTATCAAGTGAATTTAGTGGCTTCTCGGCGACGTCGTTCTAGGACATATTAGAATACTGTATCATGTTACGTACTGCACATAGTGTAGATAATAAAGGTGCTTTATTTTGTTTTGCGTGATTCACCAGGAGCATATATATGTATACAACAAATTTTTGCTGGTCTGGAACATGGGCGTACCCTGAGAGAAGAAGATGGGGCAGCTTTCCTCCTTAGAAAGAAAATGATATCCTGTATCGCCAGCGCGACAGAAGTAAAAATTCAGAATAAGCTTGAAGAAATTCATAACAGTTATTGGGTGCTGTGTAGTGGTATGTCTCGTTAAGTCTCTTTGTCATTCGGCATTTCACAAGAGAGCTAATATGAGTTGCCTATGTCCCCACCCCATCGAACTATTTTTAGCAGACATTCTAGATACACATCTGCTCTGTTGTGTAAATAAATGCTGTTTGATTGCTGTTTATGTGTTATATAGTATCAGTAGACGAAGAAACAAAAATCTGTTCATGTAATGGTTACTTTCGCGTCAGGTCGATTTAGTTGCTGCTGAATCTTACAGCTTGTGTTATCGCGGTTCATGAGACATATTTGTCCCCAGCGTTGAACATTAGAGATGCTCCCGATTCTGCTGAGGCCTGCATACACAAGAGGTCAGTCGCGAAACATGGTGGAACCACGAACCTCTCAATAGTTGTCCAACACAGATTTGGAAGAAACGTCAGGAACAAAAGAGTTTTACGTGCCTCGACCTACAATACGGATGGATCACCAGTAGCTATTTACTATTTTATCTAACAGCGAGTATTGATGCATGTGCTTGTTTTGCTTTAGAAGAGAATTGTCCTGTAATGACAGTATATTTTAGGGTAAGGCACCGGTTATAGAAGAGGAAAGAATTTAAGTTAGAGATGGTATAAAGTTTGTAGATTATGAAAATGCTTTTGAGAAAGGCAATAGATGTGTGATGTGTCAGATTATTAAAAAAAAAAAGAAAAAAAAGAGGCTTGTCGATGCGTCTAATCAACTCTTTTGAAGCTGTTCTAAGAGTAAAATTTATGATCGAGGCTAAAGAACTTGTCTAAATAAGTAACAATAAAACAGAGAATTAGACAAGTATGTAACCGGTCTCCAGATCTTTTCAACTTCTACGTGGGTGACCTAGTCAGTGCTTGGAAACGCATTTTCAGCTATGGCATAAAGATCAACAGTGAAAAATGTTTTAATACTCTGCTATACGCAGATGATCAAATGACGAGATTTCGGGAATGCAATTAAAAACTAAATCCCAAAAGTAAACGCAATCTGTTGAACAATTAGAAATGCGCTACAAAATCAAACGACGAAAGAGAGAAAGATGAAGTTGAGAAAGTCATGCTAGTACTTACTATGCTCCATGGATCATATTCTTGATTTCCCACACCTAATGATTTGAACTCAATATATGGGATTTGTCCTTTGTGTTATAACTTGCATGAGAAAATATCGCCTCAGAAACGTAGAGATTAAGAAATAACTACAAGTTGATTCAGTGCGTAAGAAAACAGACCTTAACAGCTAAAGATGGCGGGAGTATGTTTGCCGGCCGTTGTGGCCGAGCGGTTCTAGGCGCTTTAGTCTGTAACCGCGCGACCGTTACGGTGTCAGGTTCGAATCCTGCCTCAGGCATGGTTGTGTGTGATGTCTTATGTTAGTTAGGTTTAAGTATTTCTAAGTTCTAGAGGACTGATTATCTCAGATGTTAAGTCCCATAGTTCTCAGAGCCATTTTTGAGTATGTCTCAGTACTGTTTATCTCATCCTGCTGTAGTATGTTGACAGTAATCCAGTTTCCAGTGATGTTGAAGTCGTGTGTTATGCACTGACTAGTAATCTTAGGTTTGACTTTCTTGGGCAAAAGTGCAATCATTTGTACCACCAACCACGTCTCGCAGCACAGTTCAAGGATTCAGTCTGTCTCTTTCTTTCTCTTTCTCCTTCCCTCCCTGTCCCTCCCACCCTCCCTCCCTCTCTCTTTCTTTCTCTGTCTATCTCTCTCTCTCCCTCTCTCTCCATCTCTCTCTCTCTCTCTCTCTGTCAAGCACACACACATTCTCTCTGTGTGTCTCTCTATCCAATACACTTACAGACTTTTCGTTGCAGAAAGGAAACTTCATCATCGGTGATACATTTTCTTCCCAGGGACCTCAATACAGCAAACCATTTAATTATCTAATAAGGGCCACGTCACCCTCAGGTACACATCTGGACTCCAACATGTCACCAACACATAGTTGTCATTTATTATGCAGTTTCTGACTGCTATACTTGCCAACAGCCTTTTCGCAGTGGTAACACCGGTTCCCATAGGATCCCCGAAGTTAAGAGCTTTGGGGCTGGTCTAGCACTTGGATGGGTGACCACCCGGTCTGCCGAGTGCTGTTAGCAAGCGGGCTGCATTCAGAACTTGTAAGGCAAACTGGGAAGATACTTGATTGATAAGCAGCGGCTCCGGTCTCGGTAATTGACCCATGTCAGGGAGAGCGATGTGCTAACCACATGCCCCTCCATATCCGCTCCCAGCGACTCCTGTCGGGTGAGGATGAGGCGGCGGCCGGTCGGTAACTTGGGGGCTTCCTGGCCTGTTCGGATGGAGTTTAGTCTTTCGTCTCCTATACTTGACTTGAGACGTGTTTATCTACTTACTAATTATCTGAATGTTGAGTTGTGCTCGATTCAAGGTTTCTTAGGATTTATCTTTAACATCACATCACTACAAAAGTGCAACTTTCGAGCACGTTCCTGTTAGAACGAATCTTTATCTGTGTCTCTTAGGTAAAGATTACGCAATTGATTGCAATTTAACGTAAAGGTGAACTACAGCCTAAAACTTTTAGTATAGCTCAGACATGTATGGCAATTCAATATTACCTCACTATCTTCTCTGGTGGGTGGCGGAGTGTACTTTATGTACCACTGCCATCTCCCTCTTTTTCTGATCCAGTCTCGAATGGCCCGCGAGATGAATGGTGGGTGGTAAGCCTCCGTGTGGTGTCAGATGTATCTCGTTTTTTCCCACACGGTAATATCTTAAGACAAACGTAGGAGAAATCAACAGATTTTTCAAGTCAGGTGAACATAAACTAAAATAATCCTGAAATATATCACAGACCCAGTTGTAATCTCATCAAAAGGTATGAAATCGATTCATAAAATTTCACCCACCGAAGAGTAAGAAACAGAAAATAGCTATTGAAAGGAAAAAATCACTTTTTAGTTTACAACGTTTTTAAATCTGACTAAAAGGTATAAAACGATTTCTCATAGCTCGAGACAGATTACGGACGCCATACAGAGAGTCTTGGAAATTTGTGATTGCGAATTTTTAATGTCTATGAAAATACTCGAAACACTTAAAACGAAAAACGTGCGGCACAAGCAATACATAACTGATGCATGAATAATTCAGCTGCTGACTAACGTGAAGCTATATTGCACGTGGTCCACGTTTTTCGTTTTTAATCTTACAAGAACTACTACGGATACTAAAAGTTCACAACCACAAAATTTTCAGCAGTATCTTTATATGCGTAAGAATATGTATGGGACTGCTAGAAATTATTTTACACTTTTTATTCCGATTTAATGATGTGGTGTATTAAATATTCAATTTTATTTAAATAATTATTTTTTCCTTCTTTCTCTTGTCAGTGTGTTAAATTTTTCAATCGATTTTTAAAAAAATGGTAAGGTCGTAATATGTGGTATATTTCAGGTTAATTTTTGGCGTCAACCATTTTATTGCATTCTCCTAGATATCTCGTGAAAAGTTACGTTTGTACACAGAGATTATTAGACGTCCCACTACACTTCTTTCGGATATTTGGAGCTAATTTATTTTCTGTGGAATATACAAAAACTGTATAACGTGCAGCATTTTATTAGGTAGAACAAAGGGTCCCGTGTACGACTTGCATTTCTACTCTGGGAGTGTCCTTTCGAAATAGAGGTAGCTACTTCTAAGTTTGTAGGAAATAAAGGTGGATCATTTACTCTCTCTCTCTCTCTCTCTTTCTCTCTCTTCCCACTTCTTGTGCTGCTGGCAGCGCAGGCGGAGAAGTCCCGGCCACCGCCTGCTGCCATCGGTGTAGCCTGCGGCAAAGTCATCGGCAAGGTAAGGCGGCACTAAAGACACAACTTCATTGATAACTCGCTACGAAGGGATGAGTCAGTTTACAAACAACGTACCCTTTTCTCAGACCATTATAAACAGGCACAAGTTTAGTTAATGCTGGAAGATAATAAATATGATCCTTGTCACCGTTAATGATATCGTTTGAAAACTCTTCCCTTTCTTTCGATCACGCACAAAAATAGGAAGTTGTTCTCTCGTAATGTACGCTTTGTCCATACGAGTCACCGTATAAAATTATTGCTACTGTTGTTGCATTAAGAAAGTCTTATATATTTTAAAGTGAAGAATTCGTTTTCTGTTCAGGTGAACGATGGCTGGATGATGGTGACGACTGCCGAGATCCATGAGCCGCCTGTGGTGGAGTGTGACGAGGACATCCCGCCTATCCCTCGCCGCCGGAGAGGGTGTCGGAGGTGCTGGGCGGAGAGAGTCAAGGCGAAGACCGTTGTGTGTCTGAAATGAGGATGGGGACAACTGCTCTTTTACTAGCCAGTGAACATATTGGTGAGGAACTTAGAACAGTATATGAGGAGGGCATATCACCAATGCCTCATTATTGGAGAGGTGCTGGATGGAGAATGTCAGGGCTGGGAATCTTCTCTGTCTGCAAAGTGGATTGGGATACCGGCTCACTAGCCAATGAACATATTGATTTGGAACCAAGTACAGTGGTCTGGAGGACATACCACTGATGCCTCGTCGCCAGAGACAGTGCTGGAGGTGCTGGCAGAGAAAATCAGGACAAAATCTCTTGTTTGTCTGAAAAGTGAATGTGGACACCGGCTCACAGATATTTAAAGTGAATAAGTTGTTAAATGAATTAATAAAATATCTTCGAACTCATACTTTAAAAGTACCCGTGTAAAAGAATGTTAATGAAGCTTTAATATCACTGAACTCCATTTAAACAAATAGTAAAATAAAATATATAATATCTATCAAAGATGTACGATTATCTCTCTCTCTTTACATGAGTGACTTTATTTAGACTAGTATTTAACAATGTTATATTTTTAGATGAATATATCCCACAGAAATATTATACACAGACTGCCACTCTATCAGTACATAGGATATCCTTCTTAATCATGACAAATGGCAAATAATAGTGGGTTCATTTCGTTCACGGCCAACTATCGAACCAATTACACAGGTAGTCCATTTTACCTAACTACATTGAAACTTAATGCAGTTCTATTTTTATGTAAATTTACGAAAATTAAATAGCCATATAACATTATAACACAGCTGTGAATGAAGGTGCCTCATTCGCTCGAACGACTACGACAGAAGAGAAGTGAAAACAGAGGACGATCAAACTGGACATCGAATGAAACGTGCGAAGAACTAAAGACCAGAAACGATTCGCTTAAAATTCCATACCATGTAGGCTTTTTCGGCCGGCGTCTTCATCAGTAAACACTTCCGGAAGTTTTTACTGATTAAAATTCCATTGCTCTCCTCGCAACTTCAGTGATTTGATTCTACACGTCAATAAAGTTTATATTTCATACAAGAATCTAATGATAGTTTCTGATATTACAGGGTGCCAAGGGTTACAAGAGTCACATTTTTAAATCAATCATTAGTAAATGTAGTTTCTGGTTTGGAAGTGTCGAGCGGAACTTCCAGTGTTACTCAAGACTAGTGACACTCGCACTGAATCTGTCCATTAACATTCATTTATCGTAAAGGTAGAAATGTATCCGTTACATGGAGTAACTAGGAAGCAGCAAGTGGTGTACTCAGTAGCGGGCATTTAGGACATTTAGGAAAGATAATATTCACATACAACATATACTGAAAACTAGAATAGTTGACGTACACAGAAATGGTCATACAGACACATAAGTAACAGCACTGGACTAGTGGGGAAATTTGATTAGTGTAACTAGCTTAATTAATAAATATACAAAGAATATAAGCAATGTGTGTACAGAAAAAACATTAATATATTGTAAGTATCCCGAGGCCCCCGGCCTTATCATGATGCTCAACTGCAGAACTTTACTGTTTGCACAGCATGTATATTGAGATGTCTTGCAGACCCTTCAACCAGTCTAATACGCTGTTGAATGTTACGACTGGGCCAGACAACAATGAAGAGCATTCTACGTTGTCAACACCAACACTATTTTATTCAACAGAACATTAACACAAATTCATTTGCCCCTATTTTTCTAAAAAACAAACATTTTACCAAATTTTTAACAAGAAAAAGTTTTACGTATTACCTAAACCTGCCTTTTGTTTATACTCGTAAAACTTTGACAATGACCGAGAATTCCATTTTTTATAGACTTCAAAATTCTTTAAAGTGACTTTGGATATAAAATTTAAATATTGATATTAAAATTCACCGAAAACTGGTAGTAAACACACAGCAAATGCGTTACGGTCGTTGGTGACGTAAGTTTAGAATAAGACGAAGTTATATGAATACAATTGAGACCTCGCTTAGGCGGTGATAATGCAACAGACAGCATCGGTGGTGCAGAACTGTCATCCACGACCGTACTGGTATGTGGGCGGATCCCATACAACATACTAAAAACTGATCTTAAGAACTCATAACAGTCCACTCCTTTTACGGCAAAGTAAGAACAAATTGTGGTAGATAACAACTTGTAACCCAACATAAACTGGTAAAAACATTTGCCCAATGACTACACATGATGGTAAGCAAACTATCTGTAAGTGCAACTGAGATTTGCAATGAGCTATACAGTTCACTGTAACACCAGAATTACAGTAAAAGGCGAGAAGACAAGGCTTCAATACTCTAAAATTATTTGACTATATGGATACCCTTACTAACCGCCCTGAAAATAATCGCTTTTATTAAAGTGAATCTCCATATTTTTATTGGCAGACCAGTCAAAGTTTAAATGCCCAGAAAAGATGTACTAAAGCTTGCCCGGAATAATTGCAATGAATAGGGTAGTTCCCCTTAAGATAAACTGCACTGCTTTTAAATAGCAGACTCGACAAAATTTAAATCTACAGAACTGTTTCATCAGTAGCTGTTCATTTAAATGAAAAGAGCAGTAACTATTAAACAATCTTCACCAGTGAAATGAGGATCAGTTATTTTGGAACAGGCAACAAGTACAGCGATAGAGCTGAGGGGAACATGGCTGCAGTTTGTAACATTATGTGATTGCTTTATCATTTTAAATCATTCACTAATCGAGCAGTCGCTCGGCAACAACTACAGTTAGCAAATCATGTTGCGAGAATGTAAAAGGTGAACGTCCTGTGACGTAACGTGTTTATTGTCGAAGCGCTGTCAGAGATGCAGTGAGTTACTGACTTTGAAAACCGCAGCGTGAAAAACGGACAGAGGAAGAACACTTTTACACATTCTTTTGATGTACGAGATACCGTCGGTGAACAGTTACTCAGTTACTCATTTCTCTTGTCTCTTGTAACTTGTGTAGGGCGCGCACGTCTTGCCGCCGTATTATTATTGTTAAAAATAATATTTTAGTGTACAGTAAAAGTGCAAAAGTAAAAGTGCAATACTGCACAGCAGTAGATTTATTGTGCGACGTGTATGTGAAAACTTCAAATGAATTATATTCATTACGAGAAGAGAAGTGCCAGTCAAAATGGCATCCTTGTTAAATCCCTCATCGCAGTGTAAGTTCATCTATTAATTGCCATAAATTCAGAGTTAAATGGAACACGTGTAGGGACTATTTATTTAGTACAGAATCTATGTCTCACTCCTTCATGAAGTTACTTAATTTTCTTTATGTTTCTGGCAAATAGAGAGTTCACAGTCACGAATTCTTTCGTCGAAATCGGAAGGAAGTTGCATGCGGCGAAATATTTTCTCCGCACCATATTCTACTGGTAAATGCATGATAAACTACGGTCCCTTAGGAAATTCATGTTGAGCTATCCAAAAATAATTATATTTTGAATAGGCATTTGCTCTCCTCAGCCATGCAACTTCCGACTGATCAGACGATCCAACAAGAAACAGCTGCACACGGTCGGCGTTCGCAAATATATTTCCACCGCTGATTATAGCTATATCTTACAGCACAAAAGTAAACATATTGTTATAATTAGCGACTACGAACGGGGAATCTGTAACTGTATGTTTATGTATACACATTACGGAAACATATCGTCGTAACTACCACAATCCTAAGACGTCAAGCTAACCGAAATATTTCATGAATTAATATCGAAGGGCACAATAGGTATCATCAAGCTTGAATTAGGCAAATTTATGGAGTTTACTATCACCCCAAAATTGACCAAAACGACGTCCTTGTACAGAACAGGTCCCTAGCCGCCGATATAGAGTTTAATATGTCAGGGCTGAAAGGCGGTAGATGAATTACCTCAAGTGGGTGAAGTTTTGTGACTGTTGGAACGTTTTGAGGAACTTGGTAATGCCTTAACGCTCCACATCAGGTGAACCGTAAGTTAACGTACCTGGTGACGAGAGGTTTGTTATGTAAGAGTGTGGCTGAGGTACTGGAGGTTCAGTGAATGGTAAATGAATCAGAGAGATAGATTGTGTGAGAAAGTTAATGGTCGCGAGTTAGGGGCGAACTGCTGTATAAATACTTTCTACGCGTCGATGCCCGTGACGGAACTCACCAAAATTATTCTGAGGAGATTAGAATTGCGGTCGCTGCGTTGATACTGCCTGTGACTGAGTTGGGGAACCGCCGAGAAGGCAAGTCACGAATGATTTTGTGTTTTGCTGAGGTTTACCACTTTTTCCGGCTTAGTGAATTGTTCCTTTGCCGATCTGAGAAGCATGTTTGAAAGATCAGCAACAGGGGAACATACTGGAAATGTTCAGATTGAAAGGGTGAGGAAGACGATTCCATCGAATGTTACAGATTCTTTTCGGTCTGGCGATACCGGTAATTTTTTGGGCCAGTGTCCCACACAGCGTTGTGGGCGTCCCATCAGCTGACGTCAAAGACTTGGATAGTCTGGGAGTCGTTCACTATCCAAGCGGTGTAACCGAATCAGGTTGGTAACTAGTCAGTACTGTAACGAAATCGCCGTAATGTCGAATTCGTTAAAGAATGATGAATAATAAATTTTATCTTTTTTGTTTTTAAGTTAATTTTCTTTCGTTCGAACTTTGTTGTAGAACCACTCTCTTATTGTCGTGTGGTAATAAAAAATTTTACTTTCTTAAGAATTACGTACATTTAAAGAAAAATATTACGTGCACTCATATTAACTGGATAATAATATTTAGTTGAGAATTGAGTCCTTTAGATCATTCGGCCTTGGCATACACTTTCCTGATGCAGTGGGTTTTTTGTTAAATACTTTTACTGAATTTTATCCCGGCAATAGCCATAGAACACAAGATTATCTCTATCAGCAGAAAATGTTTTAATTATTGCCAAGCCGACATTTATCACTGATCAAACCTACTTCACTACGCATTTGAGTTATTTTAAAGAACCAAACTGTTTAAATTTCAATGTTAACTAACATTAACTATCCGCCTACGAATGCACAAACGTATAATTAATTCAAATTTTATCAGCCACAGGATCACTGAAAAGAAAAAACAATTTCTTAATTCACGATTGATTTTTATGCATCTGTTCCCGATTTACGGGTTTGATAATTTTTTAAATGTGCCGCCTCTCCAGATCTGCGATTGTTGGTCGCAGCACAGCCCAGCAACACCGCTAAAAAATGCTGAAAAATTCTTAAAGAAATTTTATAGATGACGTGGGCAAGCTAATTTACATAAATAATTCACACTTTTGATAAATACTGATATATTTAGCTCAAACAACAATTCAACTCACATTAATTCGTAACACATCGTCTAATGGCGGCTAAGTCCAGACAGAGACAAAAGACTTCTACACATTCGTTAAAAGCTTCTTCACAGCGTCCAACCTCAATCGTGTCTCATCAGAGAAGACCAAAGAATACATAATGTTTAGTCCTTATATAGCATTTCCCGACTATTAACATTTCTTTGTAAATTATTCTCTTCTGGCAAATTTTTATATCTCTGATACCGCAAATACTGACACATTTTACATTCACATATTAAATACAGAAAAATTCCTATCCTAAATACAGAGAACTATTACAATAAAACATAATAAAAATGACAAACGTATTTTATACCACATTCAGTAATATTTTTGTTGAATAATTACGATGTATATACAACTTGCCCAGAGCGGCGTATATGGTACAAATAAACTGTGAAAATGCCAGGAAACGTTACATTGCCCCCTGGCAGCATTTGGCAAAGAGTTTTTTACACTTTGACACAATGGTGCCAGTAACGTTCTTTATACTTCTGTATGTTTTACGGAATGGCTCTTTTATTTAGTCCCAGGGTTATATAAGTTCATGGCTCCCCCATTTGGGCGTAGGCAAACAGGAAACCTGGGCAAAACTGTGCCGGAGCCCAGCCATCCCAGTTGGTTCATAGTCAATGTAGTCTTTTTAACAGTTATTCATTTGAATTAAATTAGCAGTTTGTCATAAACGGGTTACACAATTACACAATATCACAGTCACATATAGTTCAATGGAAGGTTTTTTGTGTGTGATACTATTATTCTTGTGATACACTACAAGGTCACTTGTCCTAGGATATATCACTCACGGACATACATAGTAAATGTTCAATGTTTATCGAAATGAAGTCATTAACATGTTATTCAGTTTATGTGAACATTTCAAAAGGTCAATAATGTTGTATTTGGTGAGCGGTGCGGAGTGATTGTTGGGCGGCGCTCGGCGCGGCGCGCTGACTCCGTGTAGGTCACCGCCCCCGGCGTTGACAGCTACGGCGCGGAGGGGCGTGGCTGTCTGGTCTGCTACGGGCTGCTGTGGCCGCTGCATAGCTGATGTAGCCGGATGCGCGTTGGATATCAGCTCGCCCGTGCGACGTCTTCTCGCGGTGCTCCAGGAAACATGCAACAAGTTCACAAACAGTGTACTATCCTTATAGGCATTTTTCCTGCTGTGGGAAAGAACGCACACAGTTAGTGGTAGTTATTACTCAGTAGGCCTTCACTAGTCTGGTTTGCACAATGTTTCGTTGTCACAGTAACACTTTTATGGGCACACAATATTCTTCACCATGTCATGACTTGTCATTAGTCACACGCAAGTTTTCACCTTAGGACAAAATCAAAATGTATTTCTGTAGTCAATGCGCTTTCCTAGCGTCCCTTGACACACAAAGAGTTAAAGTTTGACACTAACTTGATCACCTTCCGTTATCGGTTCATTGTTCGTGTCGTGCTAGTTCCTTGTCCACTTGCACACACGGTGATGATACAGTTTTTTATTACTTATACACAACTACTCCGTGACGTATTGCTGCAGGTTTAACAGTCACTATCTGTCTCTGCCGCACAATACTGCACTTTTGTTAAAGTTCCTTTATTTCTATTTACAATTTCCGCTGCTCAATTTTGTTTGTAACAGCACATTCGTAACTCTTTACCAAGGTGTGAGATTTGCGTACATGGTAACAAATATTCGACATTCGTATTAGTTTGCCCATAGTCATCTATATTCGTGTTCGATTAGATTTTATTTGTGCATTCCAGCCGGATTCAGGCATATTGTTCAATAACTCCTTTGTACTCATGTCACACTTTACTATCAACGTCCTACGTAACTACAGTGTAGTTTCTGTAGGCAAAAATTTTACTTGGACTGTATCTGGCTAGCTCCTTTTAACTGATTGAATATGCACATGCTTCAATTGAAGCTTCATTGTGCGTAACTTTGCGTTACATAAATTTACAACAAGTTTGCCTCCCGTGGTGCCCTCGGGTCACTACTGGGTGCATTATTTTCTCTGATAATATTGGTGAGATAATAAAGTTCTCAGGGCCTCATATTACTGATATTATTCTGGGTTCGGGTCTGTCAATCTGACAGCTACACATATATACATACATACACATAATAGAAAAGATTGTGCCAAGAAATATTTCAAATTTGACACACATATTGGAAATTATGTAATACACTAACTAATCCTTACTAAAATGTTCTTCTTGACTGAACTTTGTCACAGCTTAACACTACAAATAATTGCACTAATCAGATTATCTGTGCAAACATTTAGAGCATGTTTTAGATAACACAAATTAAAAGAGTACATAACACAAATATCCATACACATGAGAAAGTCAATCATATTCTTATAACTAAACACTTCTACACTAGTACACATTATCTCTAAAGATCACACATCATTAATGTTCATTTTACAAAAGAGTGGTGTCCACATAGGACTATTAGTCTTTTACTGTAGGAATGCTTTTACATCCTTACGCGGATACAGTCCCCGTACTCTCCCTGAGTGGGGATCTGCTAAGAGATAGCTACACTCATGTGGCATACTTACTACTCTAAAAGGTCCATTGTACACCAATTGCCACTTGCTATTCTGTTTCAAGGATGCCGAGGACTTAGGATGATTGCGTAAGAGTACCAAGTCCCCAACACTAAATTTTTGGTTATTCGTCACATGTCGGTTATATTTTTCTTTCCTTTTCTGAGCGCACCTGATAAGGTTGCACCCTGCTTTTCTTATCTTCTCTTCCTTAGGCTCAGGAATGACTGGGACCTTAGGCAAAGGTGCCAGCCACTCGTTCAGAACTCTATTATTATTCATTAATATCTCGTTTGGTGGATACCCCGTAGAAGCATGCGGGGTTGCGTTGTGAATTTCTACAAACTTAGGTATCAGATCTGGCCATCTTGTGTGTTTATATGCAATGTATAACCTGAAAAATTTATTTAACTCTCCAAATGTTCTCTCTACTAAACTTGCTTGTGGGTGAAAGCGGGAAATTAGTATATGCTTTATATTTTGTTCATGTAAATAGTTTTTCCAGGTATGGCCTGTAAAATAGGAAGCATTATCCGATATTATCGCTTCTGGCTTACCAACTTGTGTAAAATATTCTTTCCCTAACCATTTAACTATTCCACGAGCAGTGGCTGATTTAAGGCAGTATATTTTTAAATATTTTGAGAAAAGGTCATACACCGCTAAAATGTACTTCAATCCACCCCTGGCTCGTGGGTAGGGTCCTGCTATGTCTATAGATACTAACTGAAGTGGTCGATGAGGCACTATAGGATGCAGCTCAAACCTTGTGGACTTATTTTGAAACTTAGCTTTTTGGCACAGAGGACAAGTCCTGATAATGGTGCGAGTCTGCTGGCTTATCCCCTTAAAATAACAGAATTTGGATAAAATCCTTATTGTTTTGCCTATCCCAGGGTGACCCCATGCCAAATGCGTGTGCCACACTACAGCTGGGATAGCCTGTTGTGGTATACACACGACTCTATGGTCATTTGACAGACCTGTTTTATAATATAGGATATTATCTACTAATTTGAAATTCTGAACACTTTTAAGATTGGTTCCTTCTTTAATTTTGTTAATGATATCTCGCCAAGTCGGATCAGTTTCCTGCAATATAGACATATTCTTACACATATGTAAAAAGTCCCTCCTATGTACCTTATCTTGTACTAAGAGTATTCGATATTCCTCCGATTGTTCCAAAATATTTGATATTGAGGATTGCCCTAATGGGAGCCTCGACAAGGCGTCTGCTACAACGTTATCTTGTCCTTTTAGGTACATGATTTTAATTTTATATTCCTGTAATGCTAACCTCCATCTTAGCAAGCGGGTATGGTATAATTTGCAAGTCATAAGATAGCTCAAAGCCTGGTGGTCACTGAATACTTTGACTTCTTTACCATAGATGTAATAATTAAATTTCTTTACCGCCCAAACCACTGCAAGAGCCTCTAATTCGGTAGCGGAATATGCTCTCTCGCAGCTGTTTAGTGTGCGGCTGGCAAATCCGATTACATTGATTGTTGTGAGGTCGTTGCTCCTGTCCCACTGAAATAAACACGCCCCCAGACCGTATGAACACGAATCTGTCGCTATACAAAAATCTTTTGTCATGTCTGGGTGTCGCAGTATGTTTGCATTCACCAAGGCATTTTTGATAGCGTCAAATGCGCGCTGACATTCTTCTGTCCACACCCAGTGCGCATTTTTACGCAACAGGCTCAATAAAGATTCGTTATTCATTAATTGGTTTGGGACAAACCGTCTAAAAAAAGATGCTAGACCTATAAATGCTTTGAGCTGTTTCTTAGTTCTCGGACTAGGAAACCCACGAATTGCATCAAGTTTTTTGCTGTCAGGTTTGATGCCTTGTGGTGTTATTATGTGACCTAGAAATTTAATCTGATTACGTCCAAATTTGGATTTATCAAGATTTGCTGTTACCCCCGCTTGCTTAAACCTTTCTAAGACTTTACTCAGTAGTTCTACGTGCTCCTCCCAGGTGGCAGTGGCAATCACTAGATCGTCTACATACACTGTTACCCTTTGCAGCAAATCCGGACCCAAAACCGCGTCGAGGGCTGTTATGAAAACTCCTGCACTTACATTTAGGCCGAAAGGTAGTACCCTAAATTGGTAGCTCCTTCCCCCAAATATAAATGCAGTATATTTCCTCGACTCGGGCGTGAGCAGGATTTGCCAGAAAGAACTTCTCATATCAATAGATGTCAAATATTGCACTCCATGGAATTTTTGAATTTGCTCATCAAGGTTTTCCGGATGAGTCCTGACAGGTACAATAATTTCATTTATGTCTCTTGCATCTAGTACTAACCGTACCTGTCCGTCAGCTTTTGCTACCGCCACCAAAGGACTACTATAAGGGGACAAAGACGGTTCTATTATTCCCCACTCGATCAGTTTTCTTATTTCTTTAGCTACTATTTCCTTCTTGGACCAAGGAATGGAGTATGAGGCTCGACAGTAAGTTTTGTGAGGCTTTACCTCGATCTTGTACTGATATCCCTTAACAATTCCTGGTCGTTCTGAAAATACCTCTGCATAATTAAATAATAACTGTACCAAATCCTGCTGTTGCATAGAATTCAAATTTTCGGACTGTGACACTTTGTTCACTAATGCGTCCATATTCGCTTTTGATTGATCACCTTGTACGTCAGGATAATAGAGATTCTGTCCTAGACAATGATTGTCTAAATGTAGTATCGACTGATTCCTACATTTTATATTAATAGCATTACATTTAGGTACAGGTACAGGTACCTCTCCGGATCTGAGCATGGACAATTCTATTCTCCTACCAGCATTCATCAAACTTAATTTTCCCCGAGAAAGGTCGATTATTGCGTCCCTTTCTCTCAAAAAATCTACCCCCAAAATGCAGGCTACTTTTAAACCCTTTACTACCAGGAATGAGCTCGCTATGGCTTCTTCCCCTATATACATCTCTACCTGCACTTGGAGTTTAATTATTTGTCGCTGTGCACTTATGGCTCCAGTGACTTTACAATTATTCACGGGAAAAGTCAGCATACGCCTTTCCTTCCCCAGTACTTTGAATAAGTCCATACTCATAACACTGACAGTAGCACCTGTATCTATGACTGCTTGCACATCAATATTGTTAATTTTGATCTCTATTATCGCTTGTACTTTGTCTTTGTGTTCCTTTATGCACGTGGATGGTTCAGTTATTAGTTCGTCTCCCATCTGTACCCCGTCATTATACCTAAGGATACAGATTTTGTTCGGCGTTTTGTTCTGTGTCGGGCTGCTCTCACTCCAAACCTCAGCCGACGATGGAGAGCGTATCTCGGCTGCATCTAGTTTGTTGAATTATTGCTAGTGAATGGGCGTGACTGCTCTGTGTCACTGACCTCCACTATGTGCACGTTGTGTTGCGTCGGCCGCCACGGTTGCGCAATTGGCGCATTTTGTGGTGGCGGTCGGTTATTGTCATATCTATCACTGTTTTGCCGGTCCGGACTGGGCCTCTGGTTCTGTGGCCAAGTTCGGTTTGCATCATTATAAGTATTAGTGTTGTACGGCCCCCTGGCATTTTTCCATCTATGATTGCTTGGTGGGCCTGTTTCATACCGGTCATCGAACCTCCTCTTTCGGTCATTATTCACCGGCGGACTATTGCCATTCCGGTCTCTACCTCTATTTCCGTTTTGTGCATACTCTTGTCTCCTATTATTACCTCCGCCGTTTCCATTACTTGGTGGAGGCGTGTTATTTCTACCATTTCTATAACCGTTTCCGTTATTTCTAGCCTGTTCAGAGGCTGCCTTAACGTCCTCCTGAATTAGGTCAATTGAGTCCAGAACAGACAAGAAATGTTCCATATCATTTTCAGGCACGTGTATAAGCTTTTCCTTTACATGTATCGGCAAGTGTGATTTCAAAAGTCTGATCAAATCCCGGGATGAAATCTGTTCGTCCCAGTAACGGGTCTTGTTAATGTACTTCTCAAAATATTTTCGCAAATTTCCTAGTCGTGGAGAATACGGCTCTGGATTATATACCTCCTTCCGTAATCTCTCTTGAATACATGTTGACCAATATTTGGCCAAGAATGCCTTTTCGAATTGCTCATATGTATCACAACTGTCAGCTGCTTCGGTTGCCCATAATGCAGCATCTCCTTGTATGTATGACATAACAAACTGTATTTTCTGGGTATGACTCCAAACGCTAGGCAAAATGTTTCTAAATCCCTTGATAAACACTACAGGGTGAACAGATTTCTTCTCGGTTGTAAAGATCTGAAACTGTCGGTTCCTAATCAGACTTTCTTCAATAACTACTTTGGAATGACATTTATTTGTTCCGCTTACATTGGTTGCCTGTTCTGTCTCGCAGTCGCAATTTTTTACTGCAGTATTTATATGCCTATCATTGTTGGACCTGGGTGGCGTGACATACGCCTGTGCCTCGTCCTGCCGCAAGCCGGCGGTCCACACTCCGCTGCCACAGCGGAATGTCCTTTTGCACTATCTTTTTAAGATTTTGCACATCCGCAGTCGAGTCCACCTCCCTGGCCTCAATTGCGGCGTGCACTTTCTCATCTAATTCCTTTGTGAATTTACGTTCTACTTTGTGCACTTGTTCGATCACTTTGTCCTCAATTACTTGAGTTGTGTCGAGTTCTAGTTGTTCGACCCTATTAGTCAAGACACTGATCTCCTCTACGATATTGGCATTAGCCACTTGAATACTGTCTACTCTTTCGCTTAATTCTTGCACCGTTTTGGGTATGGTTTCATATTTTTGTTTCAAACTAACAATCTCACTTTGCATAACTTCTAAAGTTTGCATCAACTGTAAGTCCCTCTCATGCAGGCGTCGGTCACGCTCTGCTTGTTTAGCTTCACGTTCTCTATCGCGCTCTGCTTCTTTGGCATCACGTTCTTTATCGCGCTCTGCTTGTTTACTTGCAAATTCAACTTGGAAATTGAGCATACGCTCGAACATAACTCTTAATGATTGCACTTCTGACATCACACCACTCTCTGGTCGGTGTCCAGTGCTTGCTGATTGCACAGAATTTCCGCTCTCAACTGAATCACTGGGTGGCAGTGGCAACATTTCTTGCCCTTCTGCCCCCAGATTTTCACATAGTACTTCCTGAACTACGTCACTAACATTACTTTGTGTCCCACTTTCCAACTCGGTATCACTACTTACTGACTGTTGCTCATTATCCATATTGATATCTTTCTGACTACGCAGTCTAACCATAGTAAACACAAGAAATAAAATCTGAACTAAATATCCTAACACTCAGGTTTCACTGACATAACCACACAAGAAATGGACATTAACTAATACACACTTACTATATACTACAATGACTAACTACTTAACCGTCCTGTTATTTTAAAACAAAGCACTAACAACAAGCACACCACTAATGATCCGAGAACACTGCACTGAGGCTACTTTACTACCCACAGGACAACTACACTGTAGCTTTACCTTTTGGTGATCTATCTTGGGTGCAGCTGCCCCCTGATATTGTGGTAGATAATTAATTTTTCGAAATAATGAGCTCTCTTCTTCAGCTTGCCTCTGGATACATAGTGTTCTCATGCAAAAAATCATACACAGGTATTACCACACAATATTGGTTATGAAATACATACAATACATAGAAAATTATTAAATGTTCTCCAACAAAGTTCGACTATATTAATTCCCTAGTTATCTCACGGGTATTTAGTGGCCACTGCATATTCGTGCCCCACGTTGGGCGCCAATTGTAACGAAATCGCCGTAATGTCGAATTCGTTAAAGAATGATGAATAATAAATTTTATCTTTTTTGTTTTTAAGTTAATTTTCTTTCGTTCGAACTTTGTTGTAGAACCACTCTCTTATTTTCGTGTGGTAATAAAAAATTTTACTTTCTTAAGAATTACGTACATTTAAAGAAAAATATTACGTGCACTCATATTAACTGGATAATAATATTTAGTTGAGAATTGAGTCCTTTAGATCATTCGGCCTTGGCATACACTTTCCTGATGCAGTGGGTTTTTTGTTAAATATTTTTACTGAATTTTATCCCGGCAATAGCCATAGAACACAAGATTATCTCTATCAGCAGAAAATGTTTTAATTATTGCCAAGCCGACATTTATCACTGATCAAACCTACTTCACTACGCATTTGAGTTATTTTAAAGAACCAAACTGTTTAAATTTCAATGTTAACTAACATTAACTATCCGCCTACGAATGCACAAACGTATAATTAATTCAAATTTTATCAGCCACAGGATCACTGAAAAGAAAGAACAATTTCTTAATTCACGATTGATTTTTATGCATCTGTTCCCGATTTACGGGTTTGATAATTTTTTAAATGTGCCGCCTCTCCAGATCTGCGATTGTTGGTCGCAGCACAGCCCAGCAACACCGCTAAAAAATGCTGAAAAATTCTTAAAGAAATTTTATAGATGACGTGGGCAAGCTAATTTACATAAATAATTCACACTTTTGATAAATACTGATATATTTAGCTCAAACAACAATTCAACTCACATTAATTCGTAACACATCGTCTAATGGCGGCTAAGTCCAGACAGAGACAAAAGACTTCTACACATTCGTTAAAAGCTTCTTCACAGCGTCCAACCTCAATCGCGTCTCATCAGAGAAGACCAAAGAATACATAATGTTTAGTCCTTATATAGCATTTCCCGACTATTAACATTTCTTTGTAAATTATTCTCTTCTGGCAAATTTTTATATCTCTGATACCGCAAATACTGACACATTTTACATTCACATATTAAATACAGAAAAATTCCTATCCTAAATACAGAGAACTATTACAATAAAACATAATAAAAATGACAAACGTATTTTATACCACATTCAGTAATATTTTTGTTGAATAATTACGATGTATATACAACTTGCCCAGAGCGGCGTATATGGTACAAATAAACTGTGAAAATGCCAGGGAACGTTACAGTACCCACCTTTTGTCAGCGCATACGACAATCTCGAACCCGCCTGTTTTCTAGTAAACTTTGGGAGTAAAGTTTGTCTTATCAATATAACTAGTACTGGAAAAGGCGAGGTACCTTTAAGCTCGCCCCCTTGCGAGGAAAGGTACAGAAACGTCAAACTGCCAACAGGCAAGTGTCGAATCTAGGAGGTTGCTTACAGGGAAGCGTTGCTTTACGGGATTTTCAGTGGCCACTGGAATTAATATTAGCCGAAGAATTGTGAGTTAATTTGTGACTGGGATGTAATTTCATGCAGCGAAGAGGATTAATTCTTAATTATGCTGAGAATAATATTTCATTCCATTTCAGTCTTGTTAGGGATTTTAAGCTGCGTGTTTGTCAGCCTGTCCAAGAGGTCAATTGCCACGCTGCACATAATAGTTTCAGGTCAGTCATTTGCGGGATTGGTAAGCTAAAGCTCGGTTAGGAGTACTGGTGTGGTATTTTGACATGATGACTAATAAACTGGGAGTCACTAGGAGGATTAAGAATAAGATCGGTCCGATGGACGATATTCTGGTTTTCCAACCTCCATAACGGTTGCGCCACCCAAAATGAAAGTTTTGTGACAACTGATTGATGAGAGGCTTCGCGACGGCGTGATACGCCTCTCCGTATGCGTCGCCCATGTTTCAGGTAACGAAGGGACAAGCCGGCAGTTATCGATCGATAGTTTATTATAGAATTCTTAACCAAAAAAGTCGTCTTAAAATCTGTACCAGTACCGGACTTCCGCACCTGTTCTACCATCCTGTATTTGAAAAAGCCCGACCAGCAGATTCCTCTCACTGAGGACTGTAAACATGCCGCAGGATTTGACACCGTTTGGAAGCTGTACCAGTTCAGTAGCGTTCCTTTCAACTTATCTAACAATGCGGCTGTATTATCACGTCTCTTACACTGTGTTTTGTGTGACATGAAATTCAAATCATTGTACAGCAAAGTCCTCATTAGCCTTGCAGGAAGTGGGTTTGACTTTTAAACCATGTATGGTAAATCTGGATCTAAGGGAGATTCCATTTTTAGGATCTTGGTCTCAGCCAATTTTGTTAAAATAGATCAGGAAAGGAGACGAGATATTCAGAGAAGAAAAAAAGTAGCTCGCTGTATCAATATCTCAAATTTTGTTACAAAATTCCTTCCGAATTTCGCCCAACTATCAGCCGCAATAAATGGCTTGAGGAAGAAAGGGGTGAGTTTCCAGATGGGGGAAACCCAGCAGGCGGTCTTTGAGGCGGTTAAAGGATCTGCCGACCGGAGTGGCCGCGCGGTTCTAGGCGCTACATTCTGAACCCGAGCGACCGCTACAATCGCAGGTTCGAATCCTACCTCGCCCACGGATGTGTGTGATGTTCTTAGGTTAGTTAGATTTAATTAGTTCTAAGTTCTAGACGACTCATGACCTCAGAAGTTAAGTCGCATAGTGCTCAGAGCCATTTGAACCATTTTAAAGTATCTCTGACTATTCTACTGGCTTTGGTTGTTCCGGATTTTGAACGCACCATCATTGTCGAAACATGTGCTTCTGATTCTGGGGTCGTTGCTGTAAATTCACGAAAAAACGATGGCTAGCGTCATCGTTTATCTTACGCTTCCAGAGGCCTTCTTGGCTTTTGGCTTTCCAAAAATTTAAGTTGTACTAGGAGCTTTGTCATTTAGTCATCTTGTCCTCAAAACGGTAAATCAGGCTTTGAGTTGGGTGGTCGCGATATCCAGAAAGACAGGACAAATCGAGAGGTGGGCTGTGTATGTTTCCAGCTTTCGCTTCCCTGCCAGGGAGCAAATAGTCATGTAACAGAAGCCCTTAGCCGTATGTTCCAGGAGCAAGTAACGGAGTAACAGCTATGACAGGATTTACTAGACTCTACATGGATTTCAATCGTATTTTCCGAGGTACGTGAGCTCTTTGGGAATTCGCTGAACAAACAGAGACAGAAACCATAGATTCAGGGGATGAGACAAAAGCTTGATACTGGGGAAAGGTGCCAGGTTACGAACTGAGAAAAAGAAGTACATGTTGCAAGACTAAGAGTGACAAATCGTTTAAGGTCTGTTTACCTGAGGAACTAGTACAGGTCATTTTTAAGTATTTTGATAACACACTTATTGGTGGGCATTTGGAAGTGAATAAAGCCATTATGAAAGTTAAACAGTACCTGTCTCGCCCACAATGCGTAAAGATGTGCTTAAATTAGTGGGCGGCTGTGAAGATTGCAAATTCGTCATGCCCAAACCCAGTTTTACAGAAGGCTTACTTCAGTCCATGCGAGATAGTGATACCATGGACAAAATGTTCATTGGTTATATCGGACCAGTCCCACGGCAAAGGGATGGGAAACTTTATGGTTTTGTGGTGGTGGATTCCATTTTAATTTTTTGGGTCATTAGGCTTTTGACTGGTTTAATGCGGCCCGCAACGAATTCCTCTTCTTCACTTTCACTCAGGACAGAAAGTCATGAGCGAATCTTATCACTTACCACCTTTCACCTTGAATTTTAAATCCACTCCCGAACGTTTCCTTTATTTCCGTCATTGCTTCTTCAGTGTATAGATTGAACAGTGGGGCGGAAAGACTACATCCCTTTTAATCCGAGCGCTTTGTTCTTAGTCACCCACATTTATTATTCACTCTTGGATTTTGTACGTATGTTATCCGTCTCTCTCTATAGCTTACCCCTATTGTCCTCAGGCTTTCGTACAACCAGCATTATTTTACATTGCGAAGGCTTTTTCCAGCTCTACAAATGCTACGAGCATGTCTTGGTTTGTCTATTGTCTTACTTCGATTATCAACCACAGCCTCAGAATGCCTCCCTGGTGTTTTCAACTTCTCTAAAGCCAAACTGATCGTCATCTAGTACATCCCCAATTTTCTTTTCCGTCCTTCTGTATACTATTTCTGTCACCAACTTGGATGCATGTGCTATTAAGCTGATTGTGCCATAATTATCGCACTTGTCAGCTCTTGCAGTCTTCGGAATTGTGTCTATGATATTTTTCCGAAAGTCAGATGGTAACTCGCCAGACTCTACTACAAACAACGTGAATACTTGTTTTGGTGCCACTTCCCCCCAATGGTATTAGAAGTTCTAATGGAATGTGGTCCATCCCTTCTGCCTTATTTGACCTTAAGTCTTCCGAAGCTCTTTTGAATTCTGATTCTAGTACTGGATCCCCTATCTCTTCTAAATCGACTCCCGTTTCTTCTTTCATCACATCAGACAAATGTTCGCCCTCATTGAGGCCTTTTGTGTACTCTTTCCACCTAACTGCTCTCTCCACTGCATTTAACAGTGGAAATCCCGGTGCACTCGTAATGATACCACCCTTGCTTCAATTTCAGTGAAGGTTGTTTTGACTATCCCGTATGCTGAGTCAGTCCTCCTGACAATCATTTCGTTTTCGATCTCTTCACATTTTTAATGCAGTCGTTTTGTGTTAGCTTATATGCACTTCCTATTTAGTTCATTCCTCAGCCAATTGTATCTTTGTATACGTCCCTTTTTCTGATCACTTTTATAGTTTCTGCTTTCATCGATCAGCTGAAGTATTTCTTTCTTATCCACCGTGACTTCGCAGTTACCGTCTTTGTACCTATGTTTTTCTTTAGAGCTTCTGTGATTGCCCTTTTTTTTAGAGATGCCCATTCCTCTTCAACTGTACTGCCTACTGAGCTATTATTTATTGCTGCATCTATACCCTTCGGGAACTTAAAGTGTATCTCGTCATTCCTTAGTACTTCTATATCCCACTTCATTGCATGTTGCTTCTTCCTGACTAATCCCTTGAAGTTCTGCCCATTCTTCATCTCTACTACATTTTGATCAGTGTCTATATATCTTCCTGGGTGCGCCTTACAATCCAGTATGTGATTTCGGAATCTCTGTCAAACCATGATGTAACCCAACTGAAATCTTCCCGTATTATCCTACCTTTTGCAAGTGACTTCCTTCCCTTGTGGTTCTTGAACAGAGTTTTCTATATCACTAGCTGAAATTTGTTACAGAATTCAATTTGGATTTCTACATTCACATTCTTGTCCGAAGCCCATATTCTCCTGTAGCCTTCTCTTCTACTCTTTCCCTAATAATTGCATTCCATTTCCCATGACTATTACATTTTCATCTCCATTTATGTGTTGTATTACCCTTTCAGTGTCCTAATACACTTTCTCTATCTCTTCATCTTCAGTTTGTGATGTTGGCATGTATATCCGAACTATCGTTCTCCGTGTTGGTTTGCAGTCGATTCTGATACGAACTACTATATCACAGAAACAGACTGTTGCTTTACCTTCCTATTTATAACGAATCCTACACCCGTTATACAGTTTTCTGCTGTTATTGGCATTACCCTATACTCATCTGACCAGAAATTCATGTCTTCTTTCCATATCACTCCACTGACCCTTACTACATCTAGATTGAGCCTTTGCATTTCTCTTTTTAGACTTTCTACCTTCCCTACTACGATCAAGCTTCTGACGTTCCACGCATCGACTCGTAGAACGCTATCCTATACTTGAGTATTCAGTCTTTTTCTCATGGTCACCTACCGTTGACAGGCCCCTTCTGGAGATCCGAGAGGGGGACTCCTCCGGAATCTTTTGCCAATGAAGAGATCATCATGACACTGTTTCAGTAACAGGCCACATGTCCTCTGTTTTGATGTAGTGGTTTCCATTGCCTTTCGCATCCTCATGCCATTGACCATTGCTGATTCTTCCGCCTTTAGGGGCAGCAGGAGGAAAGAATGTATATACTGACATAACAGCAGATACATCTACTGAATGTGTGTGTGGGGCTCCGATTACTAAAAGCTTAGTAAAATGTGGAGTGAAATAGAAATAACAGACCATGTCGACACTGTAGACACACTCAGCTGCTCAGTCCTTTTTATGTAGTTTACAGATTGCGGCCAGAATTTAGGTGATAGACACCCTTCAATTTGATATGTTTAATGCAGGGAGATAAAAACAACAATGCTACTAGACTCCTGTTGCCTACACGGTAATTGAATTTATTGTGCTGTTTCACTCCCTGTGATTATAGTAATTGCAACCGGTACCGTTAAGAGGTGGTAGAAGACTGTTTACTGGGTCCTTATTAAACACGATTTCCGTAGGCTCTACCGACTCGGAGATTCTGTGTCTTTCGCCGGCCAGAGTTTCTCATTGGAAGGTTAGATGTGGAGCAGTTTCGTCTTCCTCACTACGTAGTCCACATTTAACGGCTTTCTCCTCTGTGTCCTCGCGTGCTGATGTTTTACGAAGTTCTATGTACAGTCATGAGTTCTACTACGAGTCTGAACTTCTTTTGAAATATGGATCTGCCAACATTCTCTTTCCAGTTTCTGATTTTGGATAGTAGTCCAATATTCTACGCGCTGCCTCCTGATTCAGTTACATAGTGTTGATTGTATCATCATCTTCGGTTGCCGGCCGGAGTGGTCCAGCGGTCCTAGGCGCTACAGTCTGGAACCGCACGACCGCTACGTCGCATGTTCGAATCCTGCCTCGGGCATGGATGTGTGTGCTGCCCTTAAGTTAAGTTAGGTTTCAGTAGTTCTAAGTTCCACGGGAACTGATGACCTCAGAAGTTAAGTCACATAGTGTTCACCGCCATTTTAACCATCTTCGGTTATGCAAGTTCCGGTTCAATAAATGGATTCATCACCCCTGTCGTGGCCATTCTGTTAGCTTGTTCACTGCCACTAAGTCCTGAATGACCAAGGACCCACATCAGGTTTACTCTGTTGCTTTCATCTAGTCCCCGAAGGTTTTCATTGCATTCTGTAACGACCTTTAATCTTGATGCTGGGGCTGATAGATATTTCACAGATGCTTAGCAATCTGAATAGATGAGTAACATTCCCACTATATTTTTGTTTCTGTAAGAAATTTAGCCTTACTTTACCTCACACTCTATGCAAAATAATGAACGTATTACCAACCAATGTCCTTGCAATGTGTTATCCACCTTCAACTCGCTTGCTAACCTACCACAAAACATAACCTAATTTGAACTGAACCGTAACTGGTTTGAATACAACTTCTCTTTACACTAAATATGTAAGTGTGGTAAAACAACAAGCTCCTAATCAGAATTTCCACTTAGCTCGCGTCTTGTGACAACACTGGTACAGATTTCTCGAAAGCACAACAGCAAATGGCAAGCAGGCAACAGCTAATCTAGATTTCTGTTTCAAAATGAGATTTCCAAACAATATTCAAACTGGTGCGTATCTCATGGTGAACAATGATTTCCAAAGTGTACAATGATGACAGAGAATTTCTATAAAAATATAACAGCTCAAAGCTCTGTAGTGGTGTATAGCGTATGCAGTTGGAGTGATATGGGACCTCTGATAAGTCTAGATACAAGTCTGACAGGTGACTTGTACGTAAGCATCATGTCTGATCGCCTGCATCCCTCCATGTCCATTGTGAATCCCGACAAACTTGGGCAATTACAGCAGGACAATGTGACACCCCGCACGTCCAGAATTGCTACAGAGTAGCTACAGGAATAGTCTTCTGAGTTTAAACACTTCCGCTGGCACCAAACTCGCCAGACACGAACATTTTTGAGCATATCTGGGATGCATTCCAACGTACTCTTGAAAAGAGATCTCCATCCCCTCTTACTGTTACTGATTTATGGGAAGTCTTGCAGGTTTCATGGTGTCAGTTCCCTCCAGCACTACTTCAGACATTACTCGAGTCCATGTCACGTCATGTAGCGGCAGGTCTGCGTGCTCGCGTGGGCCCTACAGGATATTAAGCAGGTGTTCCAGTTTCTTTGGCTGTTCAGTGTATAGGAAAGAAAAATTTTTTATTAAAGGAACTGGGTTGCTGGATCTGCACATTTATGGTTGTTGAATAAATATTAAATGAATAACTTCGTCATATTTACCTGTTTCACAACGAATACCAGTAGGACATAAAATTGGAAGTTTGCGAGAGAATACGTAAACACTTGCTGTTGTAAAAATATCACTTTTATTAAAGACACAACTGAACAAACTAGTAAACTAAACAACTAATGAGTGGGTGATGGCTGGTTTTTTTTAATATTTCTGTCGTCTGGGTTACAAAATAAAAACTGCATTTTGGAGACCCTGTCATGATTGGTTATTAATTATTAATGAGGTCAGGGTCAGAGAACGCTTTCAATTGCGACATTCACGCACATACACACATACAATAGAGATTCGGGCAAATATAAGAATAAAGAAAAACTCCCTCAGTATGCACGTGGTTGGCAAACGGTCGTCCCCTTGGCTTGAGTGCACGAAGCAAGTTAACAAGAATTCATCAGTAAGAATGAACTGATAATAGTTGCAAAATATAAGAGGTTCTGAGACTAATTTGGAGCTTTAATCCCAAGAATCCATAACTGCGACATGTAATGCTTCTCACAATCCACTTATACGGGGTCATCACAAACAAAATTCCTGCATAATATGGGTGGTAAAATTCAGAATAGCTAAACAAATTGGACAGGATATATTACCGTGAGACACGATCTGTGAAGGTAAGGCTTTGAGATCCGTACTTAACACATGCTGAGACAACGAAGACACGTGGGAACTAGACAATGAACTGAAATCGAAATTAGAAAAGTTTCCGAAACCTGTTCAATTATGCTATACTTGTGAGATCAACAACTTACTAATTCAGACTGAAATGAGAAGATATATCACGCGCCATGTGTTCGAACAGGGGGGAGCAGGACAATAGCTTGCATGGGTAAATAAGTGGAACTATTGATAATGTTCGTAAATTAGCAAGAAAAATTCCATATACCGCTCAAGGAGCCATGAACGATGAAAGCAAGGAGTTAATTTTGTCTGGAGCTGAAATCTACAAAAATAAGTTAAAGAGTTCACTGCGAATATGCACAGTCACACTTAGTCGTTGCCCCGTCTCGCGATTGTGGACGCTCAGCTGCGCGGTCATCAGCGCCCGTTCAATGTCCCATTATACAGTCCAATTTCAGACACGTTCAAAAAAGATGATGAAATGATAGGGACAACACAAACACCCAGTCCTTGGGCAGAGAAAATCCTCAACCAGGCCAGGAATCGAACCCGTGATCCAGAGGCAGCACCACTAGCTACTTATTTTTCTTATACATTCATTTAAGTAACAATGTTAGACATTCAAAATACATATTAATTACATATACTAACCATGCACACATTTATACAGGAAATGATTTAAACAAAAACAGATTTATCACATCAGTTATGCTGATGTTAAAGAAATACAGCAGGAGTTTGTGTTACTGACTAAATTACCAGAAAGAATTAATTTGAATACCAAAAAAGTTGTTTAAAGACATCCATACTCCTTCAAACGTGAATAAATAAAAAACTGCAATTTGAATTACCTGAGACAGGTCAAAGGAAGAAACTGATCTTTATACGTCTCAGCTCAGTCAGACTAGCTATGAGCATTTCACACAATTATATGGAGGTCACTAAAATTACCCTGGATTTGGAACATTTATGCCCAACGCACATAAAAAATATAATTATCGTATTATACAATCTCTTAAATACCTGACAATGCCTGAGAAGAGACGTTATATAATAGACTAGCCTTCCAACTACACTTTCTGTACGTGAATGGAACGGTAATTATCTGAAGCGGTCAGACCTATATAATAGATCTTTCTCTGGAAAACTGACATACACACAACAGTGAAAAACTGAACAGGGCATTTTGCCAGCCATTGAATATTGCATTATATTAGATACAATATTATGGTTTTAACCAATCGATTATGACATTTCCATAAAAACTGTCAATGTTTACATTAATACTATAAACCATTAATCCAGCTATATTGTTCGGTGTTTTTATACTATTAGACACACAATATGACTGTCACATAAGTTATGTATATTATCTTATAAAATGTCAAAAACTACTTTCTGAAGTAGTAAAAATATGAACCAAAAGTTTACACTCAAAATTTAAATAATATCCTTAAGGTAACTACAATACATCACTGTCAACACAGTCTTCTTTTTTATATTAATCAATGCCCATTCTATCAAATATAATATTTAACATATTACCAAACTTTTTTTTGTGATTCGATTACCTTATAATTTTGTGGTATTCACACAGAATGTGTATCTTGAACTTTATGGTGCTGTTAGATCTTAGTTTTTTAATGATGTAATGAACAAAATTTCCCAGCAACCAGTACACAGTGTTATTACTTGAATTTGGGAAAAAGCGTGCTTCAGGCCTGTGTATCAATGAGAGCGATATACTCTCAGGGGATGTCCTTGTAATCAGAGGTGTTTGCTCTTGGATCCACTTTCAACTATTTATGTGAACGCTGCAAGTGTATCTACGAATTTAAAAATAATTCAAAAGCCAAGATTGTTTAAATACTGTTTACTGGATAACCGGTTTCAACACACTGGAGGCGCCATCATGTGATCTGTGAAGATATAATATTACAGGTTTGAGGGAAGGCTTACATGAGTTACACTATATACACTACTGTTAGTACAGTACCACACACCTGAATGTAGCTTAAAGTTTATAAACCATCTGAAGCAAAGGCATTATCCATATTAGCGCGTTACAAAGCTCCATATGGTGCTAATAAATATAATACCTTTGCTTCAGATGTTTTTACTCTGTAATTGACGTAAATTATATTATGTGTAGTATTTATGGTATGTATAGTTTGTATAGTACGGACAGTTTGCCCACTCGACATTGATATTATCAAAACCTCTGAGATTTAACATCTTACTTTTTCTTTCGTTTGCATACTCTACAGTATGTATCAGCCACTGTTGCTAGCGTCCTTACCTCTTCGTTTTCACTTATAATGACCCCTTGATCGTCAGCATACTCTCTCATAACTGTTTTATTTCCTGATAATGTTAAGCCTTTTAATCTAGCATGGACATGTCGGAAGAAACGTTCCAGTGAAATGGCGAAAAGCTACATGCACAGAGGACTTCCTTGAAGAACACCTCGTTTTTTTGTATCTCCCTGGAATGCAGGCAATTCACAGCTATTTTTACATTTATTCCAGTTGTTTTGTTCTTTATCAACTGTATGACCCTATCGTTGAATCCTATTTTCTTCAACGTCTGTAAGAGATATTCATGATTTAGTACATCGAAGACTTTATAAAAACCTGAAATAAATAAACACACATTATGTCTGGTAAGGAAGTTATTGCAATGATATCCCTGTATTTTGCTAGATTTTGAAAAATGGTTCTGTCTTGCGCTCAGTTCTGACGTTTACTAATAATTTTATCTGTAAGGCATGAAATTCTCTTGTTTACTATTATAGCTCGTTCTTCTCTTCTGGTGGGCAGCTCAGCATCGTGGTAGCTGCCACTCATTACCCAGGTAAACAGAAGTCACCAACGGGAAGGGGCGTCCGTGTTGAGAGCTGGAATCCGATATAAGGCTGCTTTAATAAAGATCTGTGAATACAACAACTGTTTGAGTATACAGCCCCTCATTAATCTGCCCTCTCCCCAACCATCTCACCCATCATGACGCGCAGGGGTCACGAATAGTTACAGTTAGTGTCATGAAGTAGTCGTTACGCTTCACGACGCAGGTTGTCTGGGGAAGTGTTTTCCAGCATACAAACCGTACAGTTTCCCGAGAGAAGTGATTGTTGGGTAACTCTTGAGCCCAAACACTGTTTGCCGGCCGGGGTGGCCGAGCGGTTCTAGGCGCTACAGTCTGGAACCGTGCGACCGCTACTGTCACAGGTTCGAATCCTGCCTTGTTCATGGATGTGTGTGATGTCCTTAGGTTAGTTAGGTTTAAGTAGTTCTAAGTTCTACTGGGCTGATGACCTCAGCAGTTAAGTCCCATAGTGCTCAGAGCCATTTGAACCACTTTGAACCAAAGACGGTTTTTTAGAGTCGGACAGTAAGACTGAGTAGTTTAGTAAATTACATTCGAGCGGCATATCTCCATTCACTAGTATTAGCTCACTACAATTGTGTGCGTTGAGCCAGACTTTGTTTATGTTTAATTCAGTATTTTTTCTGAGTTAAGAGACCCAATTTGTGGAGTACAGGATAGAGTATGATAAGGTTATGTTTGCGAATTCATGTGAATCCATGAACTTGTCATTGTTTGTATTTGCAGTCTTGCAAGGTACGAATTGCCGTGCACTAAGGCTGTAGCAGGCACATTTTTTACATGTACACGTGTCGATCATTTGGCTCTCGATTGTTCAGACTGTAGATGGGTGACGACACACGAGAAAAAGGTAACTTATAACATTTTTCTTTAGTAGTGTTTTAGTGGTTTATTCGTGTTTCTGGTACTGCTAATGGTGAAATCAAGTGCTGGTGTTACTACAGAATCTGTTGCTGCTGTAACAGAGGAAAAGTTTCCCCAAAACCTCGAGCATGAGGACCGTCTTAATAGATCTGTGGCTTTGGGAACCTCTCAGGTTGAGTCGCAGCCTGAGTCAGGGGAAAATAAGGCAGAGTTGGAGGTACATTCTTCTACTTTTGATCCAACAGTAAGCGCACTCATCAATCCCTTTCCAAATAAAACTGGCGTCTCCAAGAATATTAGGCTGATGGCCACACCGGCTGTTCCACTAAATCCCAAGGTCCAGAACCGAGCTATAATCTGCCTTCCTGGAGGCCTCAAACCCTAGAACTGCTCGGAAATCCTCAATGTAGTGCAGAAGTTTTCCCGACACTTGCCACTACTGCCAGTCCTTACGGGCTGACACCGAGTAACGCTGCAGCATTCATACACAATGATCGGTTTATTGTTTGTTCTTGAGATGTGGCCCTAACTTCATTACATTGTTACAAATAAAAACCAATCGTAAGGCTTACTTTAACACACTTTCGAGAAACCTTGTAACTTCCGTGCGTCATTAAAATCGCAGCAGGAATTCAGAACGTAGATCGATCTGCATATTCCATCAGCCCTGCAGGATATATTCCCACCACAATATTACTTACAACGAGTCGACAATAGTGGCTACCTCTTCGTTCCCTACGATCATCTCTGGCTCAATAAAACAGGGACAGACTTTGGTTCATGACACCTAACTACTGTAGTGTTGAATTACGCGCAAATTTTTGTTTCAGGTCAAGGCAATGATTGAGATATCTGTGGCATAGGGAGCGGGAGTGAATATCATTCCGCAGTTCTTGTTGACACTTACGGGCAAGTGTACTAATCATTTCACTGCCTAGCCGATAACCAATGTGCGTGAAGGTCTTTACGTATTGTTGTGACTGCTTGACAGTATTAAATATATGTTGTTGTTGTTGTGGTCTTCAGCCCTGAGAATGGTTTGATGCAGCTCTCCATGCTACTCTATCCTGTGCAAGCTTCTTCATCTCCCAGTACTTACTGCAACCTACATCCTTCTGAATCTGCTTAGTGTATTCATTTCTTGGTCTCCCTCTACGATTTCTACCTTCCACGCTGCCCTCCAATGCTAAATTTGTGATCCCTTGACGCCTCATAACATGTCCTACCAACCGGTCCCTTCTTCTTGCCAAGTTATGCCACAAACTCCTCCCAAATTCTGTTCAATACCTACTCATTAGTTATGTGATCTACCCATCTAATCTTCAGCAGTCTTCTGTAGCACCACATTTCGGAAGCTTCTATTCTCCTCTTGTCCAACCTATTTATCGTCCATGTTTCACTTCCATACATGGCTGCACTCCATAGAAATACTTTCGGAAACGACTTCCTATCACTTAAATCTGTACTCGATGTTAACAAATTTCTCTTCTTCTGAAACGATTTCCTTGCCATTGCCAGTCTACATTTTATATGTTCTCTACTTCGACCATTATCAGTTACTTTGCTCCCCAAATAGCAACACTCCTTTACTACTTTAAGTGTCTCATTTCCTAATCTAATTCCCTCAGCATCACCCGACCTAATTCGACTACATTCCATTATCTTCGTTTTGCTTTTGTTGATGTTCATCTTATATCCTCCTTCAAGACTCTGTCGATTCCGTTGAACTGCTCTTCCAAGTCCTTTGCTGTCTCTGACAGAATTACAATGTCATCGGCGAACCTCAAAGTTGTTATTTCTTCTCCATGGATTTTAATACCTACTCCAAATTTTTCTTTTGTTTCCTTCACTGCTTGCTCAATATACAGATTAAATAACATCGGGGAGAGGCTACAAACCTGTCTCACTCCCTTCCCAACCACTGCTTCCCTATCATGCCCCTCGAGTCTTGTAACTGCCATCTGGTTTCTGTACAAATTGTAAATAGCCTTTCGCTGCCTGTATTTTACCCCCGCCACCTTTAGAATTTGAAAGAGGGTATTCCAGTCAACATTGTCAAAAGTTTTGTGTAAGTGTACAAATGCAAGAAACCTGGGTTTTTCTTTTCTTAATCTATCTCCTTAGATAAGTCGTAAGGTCAGTATTGCCTCACGTGTTCCAACATTTCTATGGAATCCAACCTGATCTTCCCCGAGGTCGGCTTCTACCAGTTTTTCCATTCGTCTCTAAGGAATTCGCGGAAGGATTGACAATGAAATCTCTAAATTTAAGTTTGTTTATAATGGACCATATAAAGTCATTGGTATACTTCACACAAATGCTTATTGCTTAGAGTATCCAAGCTCTGGAAAACTATTAGGTATACGGAATATTGTAGACTTGAAATTGTACCAACCTGGGATCGATTAATACCACACAAAGGGTAATTTGAACAGTATGTAAATATAGAGTGTAAGATTTAAACGATTTGCTACATTGCCATGCTTTTGACTGACCAAGAGGACATTAAAGAAGTTGTAATTAATAAGTAATTAATTTTACTAAATGATTTAAGAGAGAGTGATTATTTGTCAGTTGAAAAATCCAAGCTGCTAGTTTAAGTTTTCAGCTGAGTCACAGTAGATTAAGCAATGTAAATATGATTTTGTAACTAGCTGTAAGATTTCATGAATATGTGTTTTACTAGTCGTTGCCGATGTTCTTAGACGCTGTTTTAAGTTTCAGGCTAGTACATGCGTGTGATGATGGACAGTTTTGAGTTATCCACTGTGATAGTGTTAATGGACTCCTTGAGATTACTCGGGAGTGAGTTTTTCCCATAGAATTCAGTGAAACGGACGTTCTGGAAATGCCGTTACAAGGGCGAATGAGATCAAGCCTGCCGCACAGGCGGGCGCAACAATACTGGCGAGGCGGAGCCGCTGTCGGCTCTTGTGCCGCTGTAGGCTCTCCGTGCCGCTGTCGGCATTCTTTGTACTTGCGAGTACGGAAGGTGGAATTGTTTTTCTTCCCGGACAGCTGAAAGAATTCTGCTGTTAATATTTATGGTTTTTTCGATCTGCTGAATATTATTTTAATTGGACTCTCATGACAAGAATATTAATAATGAAAAGCTTACATAAAAATGTGTATAATATCTAATTAATAATTAATTTGCGTATTTTGATCTACCTGTTTTTATGACCATGTACTCTGGTTAATATTGCAAATAGTAGTTCGTTTCTTGATACTGTTAGGAATTTTGACCATTTTAGAATAGCTAAACCATTTTCTATGCTTTCTATGAATTTTAATATGTTGTCAACCTGTTTTATTTTGTGCGACATGACAGAGTGGAATAAGATTAGGACTGTCTCCACTCAATTTTTATGGTCTAAAAATTCATTTATGATTAATTAGACGAATGCTAAATTATGATGATGTTTTGAGCATATGCATTTCCGCTGTTTCTTTTTTGGGACATTTTCTGAGTCTGTTTAGGTTACACGAACATCCTCAGACAATGTGGGGCACGTGTAACGCCGGAAATGCATATACTCCTATTTCCATCTATTGTACTGTAAATTTTTTCCTTATTTTGTTACCTGAATATATGACATTTCTGTGCCTTTATATATTGTAATTGTTTTACTATTTGTATATATATATTTATGCATTTATGTCGATCTATAATTGATTTGTTGTGTAAAGATTATTTGTATTTATACGCTGGGTCTGGCCTAGGGAAAACTATACTATCGAACGAATACATCGATAGGTCGTGTGGAGAACGAAAGTGTTTAGGATCTTTGGTAGTGTTAACTCTGTCGCGTGGAGCGCGGGCAGAGCAGGAGAGTCTGGCGGGAGTAGCGAGTGGAGCAGGTGTGTTGTGTGACGCTCCCGCGAGTTGCCGCGCTTTCGGGGTTTGGCAGCATGTAATTGCGCTCGACTTGCGATGATAGTTTCTGACATGGTGTCGCGGACGTGAAGCATTAGCTGGCGCACATCAAGAGCCCGTTTCGCCTGGTGACCGTGTCGAGAAGGAGGCGCGCCAACATCCAGCTTCTGCAACAGCGACGGCCGACAATGAGTGACTGTCGCCACCTCCTCGATCGACGGCTTCAAACCTTCAATCAACCAACAAGGAAGACTGGAATCACGTAAAGTTTTAGAACTGTATGGCAGACCTCAGCTTTTCAAACTGTTCAAATCACAAAATTACAGCAACGTAGCATGAACCTTTGTTGCTCATTGTCCCAATTGCATTGCCAAGCAGGGTCCTTTCCTTTTCCGAAATGAACCCGAGTGTCGTTGAAATTCAAAGGCCAGCATGATTCCATTTCACTGCTTTAATTTCAAAGTTCACTTTAAGTATTCATAGCTGGCTACAATATTTAGATTACACAAGCACAAATTAAGAGTGCGAGTTTTGTTACCGTATTTTAGCTTACCTGTGACTGCAGCTCAGCTTGGTACGTACTAAATTTTACTATTGTTAATTGTTCAGAATCATTTAATTCACGTTCAAAGTTAAATCTCTTATTTCTAAATTGCGTAGATTCAAGTAGCTTTTGAAATGATTGTTGAGGTAGTCCAAAACTAACCGTATTTTACTGAATTTCGATGTGCTTCAGAAAGAAAGCCCACTATTAACTTCAGTCACTAAATTAACTTTCGATTTTCCGGTTTTATTAATTCTTTTGCTAAATTAAGTCAGAGTGTAGCGAAATTTATTACTTCTGACAAACTTTCAGTTTTCACACTACACGTGTCAACCTTCAGTTGCCACCTTTCTTTTTCAGTTATTATAGTAATTGTCCATAGGACTGGCGACCGTAATTTTCCCCAAATCTCAAATATCTAATTACCGCTAGTTAATTGTTAACGTAACGGCCGCACATTTACTTTCTTTATTAACTTTACCCCTTTTCAAAATTAATTTCCACCAGTTTCATTTGCATTTTTCCTTTCATTTAGAAGTAACCCTTTCCTCCCTCTTTACCGACAGATTAACTTCGGTGACGATTGCTTTTTCCCAAATTTCCATTAGGTACACGCGGTTTAATTTTTCACTGTCATTAAGGTCGATAAGTGTGGGGGAGGTTACAAGCTGTGACTTATTAAACTGAGTTCGGTAATTTTCACATGTGTCAGCACATGCTTTCTTTGGGATTGTAATTATTATATTCTTCTTGAAGCTGGCGGTATTTCGCTTGTCTCATACATCTTGCTCAATAGATGGTAGAGTTTTGTCAGGACTGTCTCTCCCATGGCCGTCAGTAGTTCTAATGTAATGTTTCCTACTCCCTGAGCCTTGTTGAGACTCAGGTCTTTCAGTGCTCTGTCAAGCCTCGCACGCAGTATCTTATCTCCCATTTTATCCTTATCTACATCCTCTTCCAGTTCCATAATATTGTCCTCAAGTACATCGCCCTTGTACAGACACTCTATATACTCCTTCCAACTTTCTGCTTTCCCTTGTTTGCATAGAACGGTTTTTCATCAGAGCTCTTGACATCCATACAAGTGGCTCTCTTTTCCCCAAAGGTCTCTTTAATTTTCCTGTAGGCAGTATCTATCTTACCCCTAGTGAGATATGCCTCTACGTCCTTGTATTTGTCCTCTAGCCATCCCTGCTTAGCCAATTTGCGCTTCCTGTCGATCTCAGTTTTGAGACGTTTGTATTCTTTTTGCCTGCTTCATTTACTGCGTTTTTATATTTTCTCCTTTTATCAAATATATTCAATATTGCTTCTGTTACCCAAGGATTTCTACTTGCCAGCGTCTTTTTACCTACTTGATCGTCTGCTGCCTTCACCACTTCATCCCTCAGAACTGACCATTCTTCTTCCACTGTATTTCTTTTCCCCATTCTTGTCAATCGTTCCCTCATGCTCTCCCTGAAACCCTGTACAACCTCTGGTTTAGTCAGTTTATCCAGGTCCCATCTCCTTAAGTCCCCACCTTTATGCAGTTTATTCAGTTTTAATCTACAGTTCATAACCAATAGATTGTGGTCCGAGTCCACATCTGCCCCTGGAAATGTCTTACAATTTAAAACCTCGTTCCAAAATCTCTGTCTTACCATTATAATATCTGTCTGATACCTTCTGGTATCTCCAGGACACTTCCATGCATACAACCTTCTTTTATGATTCTTGAACCAAGTGTTAGCTATGATTAAATTATGTTGTGTGCAAATTTCTATCAGACCGTTTCCCTTTCATTTCTTACCCCCAATCCATGTTCATCTACAATGTTACCTCCTCTCCCTTTTCCTACTCCCGAATTTCAGTCACCCATGACTGTTAAATTTTCGTCTCCCTTCACTACCTGAATAATTTCTTTCATCTCATTATACATTTCTTCAATTTCTTCATCTTCTGCAGAGCTAGTTTGCATATAAACTTATACGACTGTAGTAGGGATGGGCTTCGTGTCTATCTTGGCCACAATAATGCGTTTACTATCCTTTTTGTAGTAGCTTAGCCGCACTCCAATTTTTTTATTCATTATTAAACCTACTCCTGCATTACCCCTATTTGATTTTGTACTTATAACCCTGTATTCAGCTGACCAAAAGTCTTGTTCCTCCTGCCACTGCACTTCACTAATTCTCACTGTATCTAACTTTAACCTATCCATTTCCCTTTTTAAATTTTCTAACCTACCTACTCGATTAAGGTATCTTACATTGCACGCTCCGATCCGTGGAACGCCAGTTTTCTTTCTCCTGATAACCACGTCCTCTTGAGTAGTCCCCGCCCGGAGATCCGAATAGGGGACTATTTTACCTCCGGAGTATTTTACCCAAGAGGACGCCATTATCATTTAACCATACAGTAAAGCTGCATGCCCTCGGGAAAAATTACGACTGTAGTTTCCCCTCTCTTTCAGATGTTCGCAGTACCAGCACAGCAAGGCCGTTTAGGTTAGTGTTACAAGGCCACATCAGTCAGTCATCCAGACTGTTGCCCCTGCAACTACTGAAAAGGCTGCTGCCATTCTTCATGAACCACACGTTTATCTGGCCTCTCAACAGATACCCCTCCGTTGTGGTTGCACCTACGGTATGACCATCTGTATCGCTGCGGCACGCAAGCCTCCCCATAAGCGGCAAGGTCTATGGTTCATATATAATAATGATTTTCTCCGGAGAGTACAGAAGTTTAGTGTGTTTTGTGACTACAGTGTCTTCGTGGAAATACGGTATATTTAACAGCGAATTTTTAATTTTATTAAAATCCCCTTGAAGATAAATCCAGTGCAATTCTTTATTCTGAAACCCTCTTCTTAATACTATTAATTGACGTAAATTTGGTTTGCACTCAAGCCTCTTTTGTAGAGATTCGTCTAAATATGTAAAAGACACAGAAGATAGATAGTGAGTGCTGAACTTTCCAAGAGAAATGGGGACATCTTTATTTCGTAATTGAGTGAGGTAATAAGTCAATGTGTATAATTTGCAATAAAACAATATCAGTTCTCAAGGAATACATTATAAGACTAAAAATTCTGAAAACTTTTCCAAATTTACAAGATACTAAAAGTTAGAAATTATGCGTGTTTGAAACGTGGTTTGAAATCTCAGAAAATGTTGTTTTAAGAAAGCAAAAACTGAACAACAAGCAGTAACTCTCCTAGTTTCCCCATGGTTCACTCAGTAACAAAGCGTTATAAACCATTTTCAGACTGCAAATTAATAAAGGATTGCATGACTGCAGATGCTGAAGAAATGTCTCCACAGAAAGGTAATTTATTTAAAAATATTAGTTTTTCTGCAAACGCTGCAGCTGGAATCTAAATACATAACTCAGTTTTCTGAGAAAACTCAACACAATGAGTGGTTGTCTTTGGTTCCGAATGAGTCAATGTGTGTTTCGGATAGTGCACAGGTGTTAATTCTTATTGAATGGATGAACAAAAATTATGAAGTTTATGACAGTTTCATGACGTTCATAGCATTCACGTCATTGCCACGAGAGAAGAACTTTTTAAAGGCGTAGAAAATGCTGTTTAGCAAAACAGTCTTCAACGGAAAAATTTAAGGTGTGTCAGAACTAATAGTGGCAAAAACATTTGTGGAGAAAACACAAGTATCATTGCTGTAGAGTCAAAGGCGATAGAAAATGTCGGTGGATCGAAACCATTAATCGCACGTTCCCTCATTCATCAACAGTTCCTGTGTGGAAAAGGCTTGAATATATCAGAAGTCTTAAAGACACTCATGTCAGGTGTATAAAAGAATACATACTCTCTCTCATCGTCAACTCCACAAGTTTACTGAAGAGACTGAAGAAAATGATTTACCATATTATGCAAGAGTGCGCTGGCTTAGCTGTGGAAAAGCTCTGACTCGGTTTTTGGGCTCCTAGCAAGAATTGAAGTTTTCTGAATGAAAGGAATCAATCTCAGTTGTCACAGAACGCTGAGTAGCAATGGAAGTTATCATTTTGTACAAATTTAAATAAACATGTGAACAACCTGATTTGCACACTCATATTAAATCATTTCAACAAAAAAAAATATTGTTTCAGTCTCAATTCAACAAAAAGGGTTTCATGTATTTTAATACATGCCAAAATTCGTTAAGCAGTCAGACATTCCATTCCCGATTGCTTTTGCAATGCTTGAAAAATAAATTTTGAGACCTGTGTTTCAGATTTTGGTACAAACAATATTAAGTTTATTCAAAATCCTTTTAATACCGATATAGTAACACTAGCCTCAGAATTGCAAATGGAAGTGGTTAATTTGCAATATAGCGATTTTTCTAGAGACAAATGATTGTATTCGTCATTGCTGGCATTTTATATCTCCACTCACACAGTTTCACCAGTTTCGTGTGTTTGCTTGTGACTTTTTTTCCACTTTTGGCTCTACTTATCTTTGAGAAAAAAATTAACCATACAGGAATATTAAAGATCGAAACAAGCCGATGTGCATTTGAAGCTGCTGCTGATGATTTTCCCTAGTTAGCCCCCCAACTGCAAACAATTGTAAGAGCGAAGTTGCAGCAACGTAAATCTCATTATTTATAATTACAATACTTAATTTCATTATGTGAATTGCCTACTTATGTCACTTAGTTATGGTAAATTTTCAAGAAATATCATATAAGTAATTACAGTTAAATCAATCAGTACCTTTATATACGTCAGAAAATGTTTGTCTTAATTGGTAATAAAAAAATAGCTAATCAAAATATCCACGGGTGTACTGCCGGCCTACAGTGTCCAACGGGCACAATATTTCGGCGATCATACATGTCGCCATCATCAGGTGGATATTTTGATTATCAAATACGCTGGGAGAAACTCAAGAATCACAAAAAAATAGCTGATTATTATACCTAATTTGCATGATTTACTCGCACTGTAAATTTTGCAAGGATTCCATGTAGAATAAGTCAATGCTTTCCATTCCAAATAAAATAGATACTCAAACTGTTTTATAATACAGTATAGTAATTTTTTATTTGTGCCACAGTATATCCTGTTTTAGAATAAAGTTGTCTAAAGGTATTTGTTATTGTCTGTGCTTCAAAATGTGTCGAAAAAGAGACGTACCTTCATCGTTAATAAAATTTGTAGCGAGCATAGCAACTACCTTACTTGCATGTTTAAAGAAATCGTGTTAGCAATCGACGGCAAATCAGAATTCGATTCATAAACGGATACTGAAAGGGAAAGGGTTGCGATGCATCAACGAAGAGAAAAACCTTGCAACATTGTTGGAGAGAAATTGCTAACTCGTCGCGGAAGCTCGGGCATTACAGATGACTGCACAGAGCACTGTCGCAGGCTCTACTTTTACAGTGCCGAGTTTACAGGAGAACGAGTGACTTACAAATTGCTCATTTCTAGTAACCAAAGAGACCGATCCACGCCATAAGGTGGTTTATGAATTTTAAAACGAAATTTAAACAAATGATTCTAATTGCAAAAGTGTCTGAACCAAGTTGTTTTAGGAATTCCGAAATGTACTCTTTCCAGTTTAAATGCTCATCAGTACCGACATATAAGAATTTTGAAGTTTCACCCTATTCGTTATTCCTTACTACTTGTTGCTTTGATATCTGATATAGTGCCCATAGATACGCAGAATTGAATATATTGTGCCTTTTCAAAATTGAGTGTGAGACCATTAGTGGGAAACCAATGATACTTTTAAAAACATCGTTTACCATTTCATCTGTTTCTTGCGTATACTTGCACTGATTATAATACTAGTGTTATGTGCAAAAAGAACTATTTCTGCTTGTTTTGTATCAGACCGAAGATCGTTTACATATATAGGGAACAACAGTAGACCAAAGACTGAGCCTTGTGGAATCATGTCCCTGGACTACGCTGTTTGAATGACTAAGTACAACTTTTTGCACTCATTTGGTTACATATGACATTATCGATTGATTTTCTGTGTCACCAGTCCCATAAACCGGCGATTCCTCTAGTTCAGTATTGTGATTCACACAGTCAAACGCCTTAGATAGGGCGCAGAAAATACCAACTGGTGCTTTTTATCATTTAATGTTTTTAAAATTTGTATGTTAACATGCAAATGTCGTTCTCAGTAAAGCAACTCCTCTGAAAGGCAAACCGTGATTTGCTGAGGATATTATTGTTGCTAAGATAAGATTCTATTCCGTAAAAAATCACCTGATGTCAGCAACGAATCAGGTGGGTACCTATTGACACTCCTCTAATCACATTTATTAAAGAGGAGCTTAACAACACGATATTTCAGTCTCTCTGGAAAAATGTGTTGAGTTAGTCACGCATTGTCATATTTCAGATAAGACAAGACTTATTGTATGGAAACCAGTCTCTAGTACCCTATCGGGAACACCATCAAAACCAGATGTGATTTATGTTTTAGGGACCGTATAATTTTTTTAACTAGACAACTCACAAACAGAGTAAAGTTTCAGTGGATGCTGGAGTATCAAGTAGCATTGGTAGCATTGGAGAAATTGGAGGAGACAATGGTTTCCGATCCCGTATTAGTTATTCCAGATTTTGACAAAGAGTTCAGCCTCTCTTATGATGCATTAAATAAGGCAATCGGCTGTATTTTGGGTCAGATACTTGATGGATAGGGGCATCCAGTAGCTTATGTACCGTGGTGGTTCAACAAGGCGTAAAGCAACGGCTCAACAAACGAAAAGGAAATGTTAACGGTCATATATGATATTACACATTACTGATTTTTTTGAATGGTTGAAGATTTAAAGTTGTGACTGATCATGCGTCACTGAACTGATTGTTTAGTCTACACGATCCCACTACTCGTTTGCCACGTTGGTCTCTCAAGCTTAGTGAGTTTAATTACGAGTTTGTCGGGAATAAGACACACAAATGCGGATACATTAAGTCGCAAAATCGCGATGTTTAGTGCACTGGACAAGAGTATATTGGAACAGCAGGGAGCACAGACAGATGATAAAAACTGTCAGACCTTTAAGTCACAGACGCACGTTGTCATACTTGAAGATTTGTTGTACAGAGTCCCGAAATGGGGACCACGTATCGTGTTCCCGACAGTTCTTCAAAAGGAAGAGCTACAGCAGGCTCATGACTAGCTGCTGTCTGTTGCTGATGGTCGACGAGCAACAGATAGGCTTATTGCGGAATGGTTTTGGTTGAGGAACAGCCAGCGTGACTTGGAGGAATATGTCAAAGAATGTGTACCATGCGCTGAGGGAGAGGATACTTTGCACTAGAGCATCCCTTCGCTGTGGTTAACAGAGGCGTTGAAGCCATTTTAAATGCTTGAGCTCGACATTTGTTATTCACAGAACATCTTTACTTATGTGCTTACGGTCATCGGCCTTTTTCGCGGTATCTAGTAATGACACCAATTCCATATCAACAGGCCAGTACTATGGCAATAGTATTACTTAAAAATTAGATATTGGATATTGGAGTCACCAGTAGCTTAATTTAGGACCACGGAAAGCGCTTATTTTTGGAACCAAGGGACAAATGTGCCATGTATTGCGTATTCGGAAGTTACGAAAGTACCCGTTCCATCCGGAAACCAAAAGTAGAATGGAGCGCCACCCTAAGACCATTTGCAAAATTCTAAACTTTAATGACGACTGGGATATCTATTTTCTATATACAGTTTGCACGTGCAACTCGAAGTTCCACACGGGAACAGTCAGGTCACTACTTGAGGCAGTATACGGGCCGAAAACGCCGTCCCACTTTGACGTTTTAAGTCCTAAATTAGGCGCCAAATGCGAACCAGTGAAGATGTTTGTGCGAAGAAATCGGGAGGTGTGGAGAAACGTACAAAAGGCGAACGTGGAGGCTGTGGTATGCCAGGAACCGCCGAATAGGCTAATGGGCAGATTACCGCAGTACCGTGTACGGCCGTGGGTATTGGTCACTAATCCCAGTACACAAGAAGGAATGTCGAAGAAGATCTTGATCAAATATCACGGACCATATCTGGTCGTGGAGATGAACTCGCCGGTTAGCGGAAAGGTACAGTTTCCTACCAAAATGCCTGTCGTGCCCATCTGTCTGGTGAAACCGTTTAAGAGTATTTTGAATGCTGTGCCACCGTTACTTGTGTACCCGGTACGGTAGGGTGCAGTAGGCAAAATCAAGGGACCTCATCGGTTAGACAGTTTAAGGCACAAGCATTCCTTATACTTTGAGGTCACGTAATTAATTATGTTGTTAGTTTATGTTAGTGTTAAATTTATACTTGATATTCGTGATATGAGTATTTTTTGCATTGTGTTGTGTTCGGGTGGATTAATTTTTTTTCGTATTATTGAAACATATACTTTTCTTTTATTACTATAGTATTACTGTCAGGTACTTGTTCCTAATGTTTCTTCTTTCTGCTTACCGTTAGTTACTCTCTTTGAAAGGAGGGCGATGATGGATGGTTCCTATCCTCAGGTGATGATCTTGTGATATCATCCTGGATGATGGAATTGTCCTGGGTTTGTCATACATTATCGGGAGTGGAGGAGAACGCTTAGTTGTCGGTCAACACTTGTATGATTTCTGTTGTTCTCTAGACAATCGGATGTCTCCCTTATGAGGCATCAGCGGATATTGATATGAGGAATGAAATTCGGAGACTGGAAGATTTTCTTTCGGAATTGTTTAAAGAGCTACTGAGAAGTGACGGTTATATGGGACTTACAAGGGAGCTGTCTTTGTCACAGTTTATCTACGGTAAATTACGAGCACGGTTATCACAGCTGGTAGATATTGTATCACAGACTATACTTAAAAGGAAAAGAAGTTGGTTAATTGGGGTATTATTAATAAAAATGTTGTTCGGCGCACCAAATGAGGAGGATATTCCGAAATTAAATCATTCACTTAGTCATATTCAAAAAGCGGCGATTTCTATGACGAGTGCCGCGGAAATGCACTCAACTCGGGGCGGATTCCCCTCTTCCGTTTACACTCACTTGTATGACTGTCATGACACTGACGCGGAGTAACTGTATTGGCCGGAAGGGCCATTAAGGGCATTACCCGTCGACAATTTAGCTCAGCTTAATGCCACCCTCAACCCTGAAGTTACGCGTTCGCTAGACAAATTTATGGAAACACAGCAGGGGAAAAATTTAATGGAGCAGATGTACAAAATCGTTAGCACCAGATTTTATCAGTAATTATTTCATATACCAGTTGTGCCTGCTCCTACAAGGTATTTGCATATTTTATTTCTCTAATAAAAGCAGAAGGGGACAGAGTTTACAGAACAACTGGCACACCAGTTTCCAGCCGACTGGTTAACCGGCATAGGCTATGGAACTACTGACGAAAGTAGAATCTCTATACTAGGTAGCATAAACATTAGATGTGAGGACTGTATTGTAGTTAGGTCCTGGAAACCGCACTTTGAGAGTAAGTGTATTATCGAGAAACTCAAATGGGACATCTCAGGGCTGCAGCTGGGTGTTGCCATCAGCACAGCACAGAATTCTTATGGTTAAGAGTAATTTTAATTAAAGATTCGTCATGGAAGATTCTGGAGATCTTTCGAAAGAAGGGAGGTGTGCAGCAACCGGAATATAATTTCGGTGCACCAATTGTGAATATCTACATCTACATCTACATTCATACTCCGCAAGCCACCCAACGGTGTGTGGCGGAGGGCACTTTACGTGCCACTGTCATTACCTCCCTTTCCTGTTCCAGTCGCGTATGGTTCGCGGGAAGAACGACTGTCTGAAAGCCTCCGTGCGCGCTCTAATCTCTCTAATTTTACATTCATGATCTCCTCGGGAGGTATAAGTAGGGGGAAGCAATATACTCGATACCTCATCCAGAAACGCACCCTCTCGAAACCTGGCGAGCAAGCTACACCGCGATGCAGAGCGCCTCTCTTGCAGAGTCTGCCACTTGAGTTTATTAAACATCTCCATAACGCTACCACGGTTACCAAATAACCCTGTGACGAAACGCGCCGCTCTTCTTTGGATCTTCTCTATCTCCTCCGTCAACCCGATCTGGTACGGATCCCACACTGATGAGCAATACTCAAGTATAGGTCGAACGAGTGTTTTGTAAGCCACCTCCTTTGTTGCTGGACTACATTTTCTAAGCACTCTCCCAATGAATCTCAACCTGGTACCCGCCTTACCAACAATTAATTTTATATGATCATTCCACTTCAAATCGTTCCGCACGCATACTCCCAGATATTTTACAGAAGTAACTGCTACCAGTGTTTGTTCCGCTATCATATAATCATACAATAAAGGATCCTTCTTTCTACGTATTCGCAATACATTACATTTGTCTATGTTAAGGGACAGTTGCCACTCCCTGCACCAAGTGCCTATCCGCTGCAGATCTTCCTGCATTTCGCTACAATTTTCTAATGCTGCAACTTCTCTGTATACTACAGCATCATCCGCGAAAAGCCGCATGGAACTTCCGACACTATCTACTAGGTCATTTATATATATTGTGAAAAGCAATGGTCCCATAACACTTCCCTGTGGCACGCCAGAGGTTACCTTAACGTCTGTAGACGTCTCTCCATTGATAACAACATGCTGTGTTCTGTTTGCTAAAAAATCTTCAATCCAGCCACACAGCTGGTCTGATATTCCGTAGGCTCTTACTTTGTTTATCAGGCGACAGTGCGGAACTGTATCGAACGCCTTCCGGAAGTCAAGAGAAATAGCATCTACCTGGGAGCCTGTATCTAATATTTTCTGGGTCTCATGAACAAATAACGCGAGTTGGGTCTCACACGATCGCTGTTTCCGGAATCCATATTGATTCCTACATAGTAGATTCTGGGTTTCCAAAAACGACATGATACTCGAGCAAAAAACATGTTCTAAAATTCTACAACAGATCGACGTCAGAGATATAGGTCTATAGTTTCGCGCATCTGCTCGACGACCCTTCTTGAAGACTGGGACTACCTGTGCTCTTTTCCAATCATTTGGAACCCTCCGTTCCTCTAGAGACTTGCGGTACACGGCTGTTAGAAGGGGGGCAAGTTCTTTCGCGTACTCTGTGTAGAATCGAATTGGTATCCCGTCAGGTCCAGTGGACTTTCCTCTGTTGAGTGATTCCAGTTGCTTTTCTATTCCTTGGACACTTATTTCGATGTCAGCCATTTTTTCGTTTGTGCGAGGATTTAGAGAAGGAACTGCAGTGCGGTCTTCCTCTGTGAAACAGCTTTGGAAAAAGGTGTTTAGTATTTCAGCTTTACGCGTGTCATCCTCTGTTTCAATGCCATCATCATCCCGGAGTGTCTGGATATGCTGTTTCGAGCCACTTACTGATTTAACGTAAGACCAGAACTTCCTAGGATTTTCTGTCAAGTCTGTACATAGAATTTTACTTTCGAATTCACTGAACGCTTCTCGCATAGCCCTCCTTACGCTAACTTTGACATCGCTTAGCTTCTGTTTGTCTGAGAGGTTTTGGCTGTGTTTAAACTTGGAGTGAAGCTCTCTTTGCTTTCGCAGTAGTTTCCTAACTTTGTTGTTGTACCACGGTGGGTTTTTCCCGTCCCTCACAGTTTTACTCGGCACGTACCTGTCTAAAACGCATTTTACGATTGCCTTGAACTTTTTCCATAAACACTCAACATTATCAGTGTCGGAACAGAAATTTTCGTTTTGATCTGTTAGGTGGTCTGAAATCTGCCTTCTATTACTCTTGCTAAACAGATAAACCTTCCTCCCTTTTTTTATATTCCTATTAACTTCCATATTCAGGGATGCTACAACGGCCTTATGATCACTGATTCCCTGCTCTGCACTTACAGAGTCGAGAAGTTCGGGTCTGTTTGTTATCAGTAGGTCCAAGACGTTATCTCCACGAGTCGGTTCTCTGTTTAATTGCTCGAGGTTATTTTCGGATAGTGCACTCAGTATAATGTCACTCGATGCTCTGTCCCTACCACCCGTCCTAAACATCTGAGTGTCCCAGTCTATATCTTAAACGTTTTATTTTAACAATCAGCCAGTCTGTAGAGGCCAGCCCGGCCGTTGTACTAATCGAGTAAGCTTTTGGATTGCACTTTTCTTATTACGCTAAAACTTTCTTGCCAAAAAGGCTTGACACACTAGACTCAGGAAAGGCACACAGAACCGTGAAATCCGCAACACGTTGTGACCAACAGTGAAATGATGTATTATATCTACATCTACATGGATACTCGGCAAATCAGATTTAAGTACCTGGCAGAGGGTTCATCGAACCGCCTTCACAATTCCAACCTCGTATAGCGCGCGGAAAGAATGAACCCATAGATCGTTCCGTACGAACTCTGATTTCCCATATTTTATCGTGGCGATCGTTCCTCCCTATGTTGGTCGGTGTCAACAAAATATTTTCGCATTCGGAGGAGAAAGTTGGTGATTGGAACTTCGTGAGAAGATTCCGTCGCAACGAGAAACGCCTTTCTTTTAACGATTTCCAGCCCAAATCCTGTGTCTCTTCTGTGACACTCTCTCCCATATTTCGCGATAATACAAAACGTGCTGCTTTTCTTTGAACTTTCTCGATGTACTCCATCAGTCCTATCTGGTAAGGATCTCACACGTCACAGCAGTATTGTAAAAGAGGACGGACAAGCGTAGTGTAGGCAGTCTCCTTAGTACGTCAGTTACATTTTCAAAGTGTCCTGAAAATAAAACGCAGTTTTTGGTTAATCTTCCCCACAAAATTTCGTATGCGTTTCTTCCAATTTAAGTTGTTCGTAAATGTAATACCTAGGTATTTAGTTAAATTTACGGGTTTTAGATTAGACTGATTTATCGTGTAACCGAAGTTTAACGAGTTTCTTTTAGCACTAATGTGGATGACCTCACACTTTTCGTACTTCACGGTCAACTGCCACTTTTCGCACCATTCAGATATCTTTTGTAAATCGTTTTGCAGTTTATTTTGATCTTCTGATGACTTTATTAGTCGATAAACGAAAGCATCATATGAAAACAACCGAAGACGGCAGCTCAGACTGTCTCCCAAATTGTTTATGTAGATAAGGAACAGCAAAGGGCTTATAACACTACCTTCGGGAATTCCAGAAATTACTTCTGTTTTACTTGATGACTTTCCGTCAGTTGCTACGAACTGTGACCTCTCTGTCAGGAAATCACAAATCCAGTCACATAACTGAGACGATATTCCATATGCTCGAAATTTCAATACGAGCCGCTTGTGTGGTACAGTGTCAAAATCCTTCCGGAAATCCAGAAATAACGAATCGATCTGAAATCCCTTGTCGATAGCACTCATCACTTCATATCAATAAATAGCTAGTTGTGTTTCTCAGGAACGATGTTTTCTAAACCCATGTTGACTGTGTGTCAATAGACAGTTTTCTCGGAGGAAATTCATAATGTTCGAACACAATAAATGGTCTAAAATCCTGCTACATATCGACGTTAACGATATGGGCCTGTAATTTGGTGGATTACTCCTGCTATCTTTCTTGAATATTGCTGTGACCTGTGCAACTTTCTACTCTTTCTGTACGGATCTTTCCTTGAGCGAACGGTTGTATATGATTGTTATGTGTGGTGCTAATGCATCAGCATACTCTGAAAGGAAGGCTTGCCTTTATTAAGTGATTTAAGTTGCTTCACTACTCCGAGGATATTTACTTCTACGTTACTCATGTTGGCAGCTGTTCTTGATTCGAATTCTGGAATATTTACTTCGTCAACTTTTGTGAAGGCGTTTCTGGAGGCTGTGTTTAGTAACTCTACTTTGGCAGCACTGTCGTCGATAGTATTTCCATTGCTATCACGCAGAGAAGGCATTGATTGTTTCTTACCGTTAACATACTTCACATACGACAAGAATCTCTTTGGATTTTTTGCCAGGTTTCGGGGCAACGTGTCGTTCTGGAAACTGTTATGGGCATCTCGCATTGAAGTCTGCGCTAAATTTCGAGCTTCTGTAAAAGGTCGCCAATCTTGGGGATTATGCGTCTGTTTAAATTTTACATGTTTGTTTCGTTGTTTCTGCAACAGTGTTATAATCCGTTTTGTGTACCAAGAAGGATTAGCTCCGTCGTTTGTTAATTATTTGGTCTAAATCTCTCAGTTGTCACCGATACTATTTCTTTGAATTTAGGCCACATCTGGTCTATACTTATTTGGAATGAGTGGAGTTTGTCTCTCAGGAAGGCGTCAAGTGAATTTTTGTCTGCTTTTTTGAATAGGTATATTTTTCGCTTATTTTTGGGTGATTTTAGGACTACAACATTCAATCTCGCAACGAGAGCCCTGTGTTCACTAATCCCTGAATCGATTTTGATGCTCGTTATTAACTCAGGATTATTTGTTGGTAAGAGATAAAGTGTGTTTTCACAACCGTTTACTATTCGTGTGGGCTCTTGAAGTAACCGCTCGAAATAATTTTCAGAAAATGCGTTTAGCACAATTTCGGATGATATTTTATGCGTACCTCCGGAATTAGACATTTATTACCGCCAACATATCGAGAGTAAACTAAAATCACCACCAACAATTATCGTATGAGTCGGGTACGTGTTTGAAATCGAACGCAAGTGTTCTTTGAATCTTTCAGCAATTGTATCATCTAAATAGGGAGGTCGGTAAAATATTGCAATTATTATTTTAATCCGTTTGCCAACAAAGACCTCTGCCCATTCTAACTCACAGAAAGTATCTATTCCAATTTCGCGACAATTTAAACTTCTGACAGCAAGAAACACGCCACCGCCAACCGTGTTTAGCCTATTCTTTCGGAACACCATTAGGTTTTTCAAAATAATTTCGACTGAGCTTATATCCGGATTTAGACAGCTTTCAGTGCCTATAACGATTTGAGCATCAGTGCTTCCTATTAGCGCCTTTAGCTCTGGTAGTTTTCCAACACAGCGACGACAATTTGCAACTGTTATACCAATGGTTCTTTGTCTACGCTCTTCCAGTGTTCAGCCTGCTCCTTTTGTGACTGAAGCCCTTCTTGTGTTTCCCCAAGGCCCTCTAACCAAAAAAACCGCCCCGTCCACGCCACACAGCCCCTGCTACCCATGTAGCTGCCTCCTGTGTATAGTGGACACGTGACCTATTCAGCGGAACCCGAAACCCAACCACCCTTTGGCGCAAGTCGAGGAATCTGCAGCCTACTCGGTCGCAGAACCGTCTCAGCCTCTGATTCAGACACTCCATCGGCTCTGTACCAGAGGTCCGCAATCGGTCCTGTCGACTATGCTACAAATAGTCGGCTCTGCTTTCTTCTTGCAAGCAAGACTGGCAGCCTCTACCACATCTGTTCGACGATCGAAACCACAGAGAATCTGACTGATACAAAGTGACACATATTATTGGTACCGATGTGAGCACACACCTGCAGTTGGCTACACCCTGTGCTCTTCATGGCGTCCGGGAGTGATTGCACCCGGTATGCACACGGAGTGCACATTGGTTTTCTTTCCCTTCTTGTCGGCCAAGTCCCTAAGGGGCCCCATAACGCGCCTAGCGTTGGAGCTCCCAACTATCAATAATCCCACCCTCTTTCATTGCCCGGATCTTGCAGGCCGAGTGGTTTTCTCTGGAACAGGACAGGCGACAGCATCTGGCTCAGTGAGAGTGTCAGCCACAGACAGAACCTGGCACCTGTTTGTCAAACAAACCGGGGAGGCCTTACGTGCGGCCGCGTGGGAAGTCTTTCGCCACCTGCTGCGCCCTGGAGTGACTTCCCACTCGACGACAGGTGAGGGGTCAACGTCAGTGCGAGCAGTAACTGGGCTGGCCACCAGTGAAGACCGATCAGAGGCCTCTGAAGCACTGGACGTCCGCTGAATCCCCACTGCCGGCCCACAACAGTCGTGCCCATTCACTGCAGCCTCAAGATGTGTAACCTAAGCCATCATAGGCTGGAGCTGTGAAGCGAGGCGTCGCCAACTCGGCTTGTGTTTCAGTACCGTGATCTGGGGTAACATGATCGATGTGGGTGGAAGTTTGTTGAGTATGACCCGAAACGATTTAAGGTGCGTGTTCCAGGTGTCGTGATTGCTGTGACAGTAAGTCTTACAAGTTCCCTTATCAAGCGTTCCGCTGGGTTACAGCTCGGTTGGCACACGGAAATGAATAACGGATTTACTTTGCGACGCCTCAGAATTTGTGACCACTCTTTCGAGCGAAACTGCGACCCACTGTCTGAATCTACCCGATTCCCCGGTCCTACATCTCTTTACAAATTGTTAACGAAAGCCTTCGCCACAAGTTTCCCATTTGCCATCCTCTTTTGTGTAAAGGAAACAAACTTACACGTTAGTTCCACAGCCTCCAGTACATAAGGAAGGCCTGACCTAGTACGGATTACTGTCCCGAACAAGTCGACAGCGGCGATGCCACACAGTTTTGTGCGGAGTACTGGGTGCAGGGGTGCAGCGTACATCACTGCGGCTAGTTTGGCTCGCTGGCATGGCGTATTCAAATGACAAGGCGTATTCGTCTGAGAATTTCGTTAAAGTAAAATGTTTCATGGAGTTCCTTTAAGCTGTTTCTTTGCACCGAAAATCCCATAACTCAAGTGTATGCACCGTACTAAATTGTCCATGAGTACACCTGGACTTGCGAGTTGTCACCGTGTGTCGTCTGGACCACGAGTTTTAAAGTGAATGCCGTCTCTCACTAAGCAGAAATGACGAATCGACGCATTGACGCGATCGTCCCATTTTTCTTTAACGTCTATCAATACCTCATCTCTGTCCTGCTTGTGTGCATTGTTCCTGAGGCAGGTTGTAACAGCATTTTCTCCAGCTTCGCCTTTTAGATATAAGAAGCTGAAGTTTTTGTCTCCATCACCACCATTTTCTGCACGTACTAATCCTACAGGTACACGTGAGAAGGCGTCTACAATGATGTTTTTATCTATGGGAATGTACGCCACATTAAATCGGAATTCTTACAGGTACAGTGCCCACCATGCCAGTCTTTTGTGGGATGGCTTAGCGGACTTTAAAAATTGCAGACCTCGGTGGTCGATAAATACCCTTGTCGTTCGACCAATATGGTAATATTAGAATCTGATAAACACCCACACAATTGCGAGTGCCAAAAATTCCATGACAATGTAATATCCTTCACAGAGAGTGAGCAACAGGTTTGTGAAAGAAATCATTTTCTAAGAGGATGGATCGGTGATGTCCTCTGGTTTGAACAGAATGACGCCCAAAAAAGAGAATGAACTGTCAGTCATGGCACAGAAGTTTTGCTATAGGTCGGGGTGTGCAGGAATCGGTGCCTTCACTAATGCCTCTTTTCGTTTCGTGAAATCGTCTTCTGCCTGCTTATCCCAGATCCGTGGAGTATTTTTTCCCGTCAGGACACGAAGACGTAGTCTGGAAGTAGAGTTAGGTTTTCTTTTATTTGGAAATTTGTGGTAAGTTTCTAAGAGACCTAACTGATGAGGTCATTGGTCCCTAGGCCTAGAAATACTTAATCCAACTTACACTAACTTACGCTAAGCACATCACACACCCATGCCCGAAGGAGCACTCGAACCTCCAATGGGGATGCCACGCGAATCGTGGCAAGGCGCCTAAGATCGCACGGCTACCAAGTTTAGACTCACAAAGCGCTGACAGAAATTAAATAGTCTGAGAAAACCGTGTAATTATTTTTTATTGGTCGAGTTGCGCATTCCGCAAACGCACAATTCTTGTCCGGACTAGGTTGTATTTCATCTGCAGATACGATGAGTTCCAGGAATGGTATTTATTTTCTGCCGAATTGTGACTTGTCTAAGCTCACAGTCTCTCTCACCTGTTCAAAGCCTCTCAATAACCGATGCACCACTTCATTGTGGACAGCCCATGACTTCACAGCCACGAGAATGTCATCCACATAGAGTGCTATGTCTGTTCGTCAGTCTGCAGGAATTATACTGTTCAGGCATCTAATACAAGCAGCTGACGATATATTTAGCCAAACGGAAGGCTTCTGAACTGGTAACTGTTCATTTAAATTTATTTTGCACACTGTCATTCATGCTGTTGATAGATTCAGGTGAGAGCAGGGAAGGATGTATGTACTGACATGGTACACATAAATGTATTGAATATAGGTGTGGGGCTCCGGTAATTACTGTAAACATTGTAAAATGTGAAGTGAAATAAATATAATCTACCTTCTATCCACTACAGTCACACTCAGCTGCTCAGTCTTTTTTACCAGTTTGCAGTTTGCGCCCAGAATTGAGGTGCCAGAGGTGGGTAAATTAAGCTAAATGTTAAGAAAAATAATGAAGAGGCTCATGTGGAGACCTTTCAGTTTGATATTTATAATTCAGAGAGATAAGACCAACAAGGTCTTAGCCCACAGGTGCAACAACGGAAGCTGAGTCTATTCTGGTATTTCGATCCCAGTATTTCTAGTAAAGCAAACCGGTACCATTAAGAAGTAGCAGAAGACTCTTTACTATGTCCTTATTAGACACGTTTCCTTCTGGCTCTACCGACTCGACTATTCTGTGTCTTTTGGCTGCCAGAGTTTCGCATTGGAAGTTTAGATGTGGTGGAGTTTCATCTTCCTCATCACATAGTCCACACGTAGAGGCTTTTTGCTCTGTATCATTCCGGTGCAGATGTTTTATGAAGTTCCATGTCCAGCCATAAGTTCTACGACGAGTTTGATCTGTTTTCTGTTCTAGTTCATTATTATAGAACTCCTATCGAATGGTTCGGCGACACTGACTTGCCATGTTTTTGATTTTGGCTCGTAGTTCAATAAACGTTCCACCTCCTGTTTCAGTTACATAGTTTTGGTGGTACTGTCACCTTACGTGATGACAGATTGCGGTCCAATAAATCGAGTCATTGTGCCTGTCCTGGTCATTCTACTAGCTTGTTCCTTGCCATGATTTCCTGAGTGTCCAGGGACCCACAGCAGGTTTCCCTGTTGCTTTCCCCTACTCTGCCAAGATTTTCATGTCATTGCAGCGTCTGATAGACATTTTACAGCTGGTTATCAATCAGAATAAATAAATAACATCCCCACTACACATTTTCAATGACATTTGGCCCTATTTTACTTCCCAATCTATAGAAGAAATCTACGTTTTACGAAAACTATGTCCTTATGAACTGTTATCCACCTTAAATTCATATTCTAACATTTGACAAAAAAAAAAATCTGAACTGAAGTGTAACTGGTCTGAATGCAACTTCTCTTTAAATCAAATGCCCGTCCGAAAAAAAACACTTATATGCCCCTAATCAAAATTTCCACTTACCTCGCGTGACCACTACGAACGCAGATTCGAATCCTGCCTCGGTCATGGATCTGTGTGATGTCCTTAGTTTCAGTCGGTACTATAACCTACTGTGCCGTGTGTTGCATATTCAGAAGTTACGAACAAGCCCTTTCTATCCACAAACTAAAAGCAGGATGGAGCGTGAGCCTAAGACCATTTCTAAACTACTAAGCTTTTAGTTGAATGCCAGACACGACGACTGGGAGACCCATTTTGCCTATGTAGTTTGCGCGAACAACTTAAAGGTTCATACGGGAACAGTCATGTCACTATTTGAGGTACGGGATGAAAATGCCCACTTAATTTGACTTTTTGGGGCATAGCGAACCATTGAATAAGAGAAGAAACTCGCAAAACCCGTACACAATGACTCTGGAACGCCAGGAACAGCGAAATAGGCGCACTGGAAGGCTGCCGCAGTATCGTAGAGGGCAGCGTGTGTTAATTAATAGCCCCTACATACCAAAGAGAAAGACAAATAATTTCTTGACTAAATATCACGAGCCGTACCAGGACGTGGGTATGACCTCAACTGTTAACGGAAAGATACAGTTTCCTACCAAAAGGTGCTACGTCTATCCTGCACGTCAGTCTGGTTAAACAGTTTAAGAATACTTTGGACGCTGTGACCGACCCGGTACGATTACGTGCAGCTGGTGGAAAGGAGAAAAGTAGCCGTCTAGACAGCTTAAAGCACAAGGCATGCCTGTGGTGTGACGTCACTGTTGTTACATTATTTGAAATATTACGTTTGTGTTAGATGTATTCTTGATATTTGTATTATGGATGTTTTTTGCATTGTGTTGTTTTCAGGGAATTTATTGTGTTCACGTCGTTGACACATGTGTTTTCTTATTATTGTAGGGTTATTTTCAGGTATTAGTTACTGTTGTTCTTGTTGCAATCTATCGTTAGTTACTCGTTTCGGAAGGAGGACGGGGGAGATAGAGGAATCCTTTCCTCAGTTGGCGACTTCGTTATGACATCCTGGATGATGGGAATGCTCCTTAGTTTCCCATACATCATCTGGAGTGGAGAAGAATGCTTAGCTGTCGTTCAAATGTTTGTTTGAGGTATATATTTCTCTAGGCAGTCGGATGCCATCCTTATGAGACATCAGTGGACATTGAAATCAACAGATCAGAGAAATGAAATTCCGAGACTGCTAGATTTTGTTTCGGACTGATATACAGAGGCACGGGGAAGTGACGTTTTTCATGGAGGTGCTGAAGGAGTACCGTAATCACAGTGAATTAAGAGCACACTTATCACAGCTTGTATATGTTGGCCACAACCTGTTGTTTGTAGGATGTGAGCTTGGTTAAATGCGGGAGATAAATTAATAAAAACGTTGTCCGCGAAAACAGATTAGGAGAAGTTCCGAAATTTAATGATGGACTTGGTCATTATCAGAAAGCGGTGATTTCTACGAAGAGTGAGTTTCTATGGCTTTCATCTTGGGAAGAGCTTCTGTCTTAGGTGTACACTCACTTGTATGACTGTCATTACACTAACGCGGAATTCACTGCATTGGCCAGAATGCCATTAAGGGTGTTACACTTCCACAATTTAGAGCACCTTAATGCCACCCTCAACCCTGTACTTACACATTCATTAGACAGACTTATCGATTCACAGCAGGGGAAGATTTCAGTGGAGCGGATGTTACATTATATCCAAATCATTGAAGAAAATTGTCAAATCATGATTACATAGATGATTTTCAGCAACCAAGATGTCGTGCCTTTTCTACGTATTTGCATATTGTATTTATTCAATAATCGCAGCAGGGCACAACTTACAGATCAGCCGAGACATCTGTTGCCAGAATTGTGTTTAGCAGGCAATGGCCGTGGGAACGATTGATGGAAGTAGAAGTTCTGTATTAGGTGGTATAAACTTTACATTCAGGATTGTATTGTAGTAAGGTCCTGGAGATCTCCCATTAAGAGTCAGTTCATGCTGTAAATGGATAAGGAAGGATCCGTGTGGGACACCTCAGGAGTGGAAGGATCGGTCCTGGAAGATTCTGGACGAATCTTTCGAAAGAGGGGATGTGTGCTGCACACCAAAAATTTAGATGCGCGCGTTGCGATTATCTTAAACGTGTTATTCCCACTCGCGGCTACGCAATAGAGGCAAGCCTGCCCGAAGTACTAACAGAGTAAGCCGTTGGACGTGGACGGGCGAGTCACGTCGAACTTCAATGCCGCATCATAGTATGACCGAGAGTGAGGTGCTATTTTATAAGAGACATTTGCGCACTACCGAGAAACTGACGCGTTGCAAATTTAACTGGGTGTAGGAACCCGTACTCGGGGCACAGCGAGCTAGCAAAAGCTGAAAGCCAAGTAGAATGAAATAAACATACTCGTCCCTCTATAATAGTACTAAGTTGGACGCGTAGTTGTATGGTTATAAGTGATAGAGCCTAGGAACCCAAAGCATGAAGTAGTGCCTATATTCTGACTGCTTATTAAACTGGAGAGAGCCATGTCATTTGTGTTTCAGAGATACCACGACCCACCCTTGGTGATGGTAATCTACTGGCAACCTGGCAACGAGGCACACCATGTCTGTGGCGTGATGGCTGCGGGATTTGCGGGAAGTTTCCATGACGTGGGGAGTTTGGGCCCAGCCCATCTCCACCCCCTGAGATACTTCGGTCGATGGTCTACCAGATGTCTACAGTCTGGCTGCGAGAGATGCTCACTCGCGGTCTCCGAGCAACCCAGACGTCCTTGGCCACCGGCCGTGCAGGATTAGCTGAGTGGTCAAAGGCGCTGCAGTCATGGGCTGTGCGGCTGGTCCCGGCAGAGGTTCGAGTCCTTCCTCAGGCATGGGTGTATGTGTTTGTCCTTAGGATAATTTAGTAGTGTGTAAAGTTAGGGACTGATGACCTCAGCAGTTATGTCCCATAGGATTTTACACCCATTTGAATATTTGGCCACCGTCTTCGTCTATCTCTGGCGAGTGACTATGGCATCGCTGGTCGTCATTAGGACATCTATCGTCAGCTGCCACACCCAAGCGCACGAGTGGAGACAACGAGTACGGGGGGCTGCTTAGCCGACATACTCCGGAGGGCCTGGACAGCCAGCGCTCATCTTTGTCGCTGGCGGCAGCCACGGCGGCCCAGGATAACAGGCATCAGCGCATTCCGCGGTCGGCTGAGTTTTCAAGCGCAAAGTCCGGCCCTGAGGCTAGACAGAGTGCTGTGTATGGCTGCTTCAACAGACCTGTGCCAGTACTATGACTGTTTCACTGTAAGTTCGGATTTGAATCTGCCCGCTCCTTCGTCATTTCTCACACCCGTCCTGATGGATAGCGACGAGGGATAGGCCGGGCCAATTCAGTACAGAGATCACTGTTCTCCTTGTGCTGATGAGGAAGTTTCTCTTTTACCTTTTTGACGTTTATTGCAGCATACAGGATAATGTTTTTTTATTTGTTTTTGAAGTCTTTACTCTTGTCACATGTAACAATTTTAATTTTTAATTCTTGTACACAGTTGTCTGTGAATTACGTTTCATAATGTTTTTGCTTATTCATTAGAACTGGAATTGCTATATTGATTAGAGTTGTGGTTTTTCTACCTGCTACATAGGAGTCAATAGTTCAGATGCTATTAGATGGAGTCATATCTGGAGTAAGTGTGGTATTCTACAAAAATGGTGTCATTATAGTAGAAAAAGGACATGAGTTTGCTTAATAAATTATTGTTTGAAAATTAAAGTTTTCTTCAAACTACCACCTCTACACTGACCTGTTTTTGAACAGGGTGAGATTGTGAAGAAGTTTGAGTCTTGAGGCTGTCACTAGGGCTGCTTGTGCTTCTGTGATCATCAACGCAGTTTTTCCAATGAATAATTAATGTTTGTGGAGCGATAATGTAACTTGTAGTACATCATTCCTACAAAGATTTAATGTTTACACTGATGTGTTTAATTTGATACAATTTCTGAATCTAGTACTTCTTGTGGTATTCTGCAAAATGATTCTATAGCTCCTGTTGATGACCTATAGAGAGGTAATTCAGTTTTTAAAACATAATTGTAAATTGAACAATATGCTAATGTTCCGAGAATTATGGGACAAGTTTGAGTCTAATGTGAAGGGGCCTAATTAAATGTTAGCCTCAGAACTAGTGGAAAGGAGCTTATAGTTAAATTACAGACTAGTACCAATTGGTTTAATGATAACTTGCTGGCTGTTCCCAGTCAACAACGAGGTAGTGCCATTCTACTACAAAGGCGAATTCACAATTTAGTGCAGAAGTTTGAATTCGAGGAAATTTAGTGCACTTACCACTCAGTTAAGGTAAGAGCTGCAGAAAGCCTCTCTGCTGTGAAAAAAATAAGGGTGGTTTCTGTAGAAGAGAGTCCAGTTGTAATCACTAGAAAATTACAGTTCACTTTGCACATACAAATGATTTATCCTATATAAACCAGTTGTACAGAACTGTAATCATAATCCTAAAACTGAGCTTCTACTCTACTACTCTCGAAGAACTCTCTTGAATTGTAGAATTTATTGATTATCAACAAGTTATAGAACTTACTTATACAACTTACTTCTAAAATTGTTGAAAGATGTATTGATTGGACAGTATGTCATTTTATTAAAAAGGTTCAAACAGTTTACTTTGCGAAAGTTACATATTTTTTTGAGTCTAATCTAGGAATATCATGGCTAATACTTGGTTCAAGAATCATAAAAGAAGGTAGTATACATGGAAGAAGCCTGGAGATACTGCCAGGATTCAGATGGAATATATAGTAGTAAGACAGAGATTTAGGAACCAGGTTTTAAATTGTAAGACATTTCCAGAGGCAGATGTGCACTCCGACCACAATCTATTGGTTATGAACTGTAGATTAAAACTGAAGAAACCGCAAAGAGGTGGGAATTTAAGGAGATGGGACCTGTATAAACTCACTAAACCAAAGGTTGTACAGGGTTTCAGGAAGAGCATAAGGGAACAATTGAGAGCAATGGGGGAAAGAAATACAGTAGAAGAAGAATGGTCAGTTCTGAGGGATGAAGTAGTGAAGGCAGCAGACGATAAAGTAGCTAAAAAGAAGATGGCTAGTAGAATTCCTTGGGTAACAGAAGAAATATTGAATTTAATTGATGAAAGGAGAAAATATAAAAATACAGTAAATGAAGCAGGCAAAAAGAAATACAAACGTCTCAAAAATGAGATCGACAGGAAGTGCAAAATGGCTAAGCAGGGATGGCTAGAGGACAAATGTAAGGATGGAGAGGCTTATCTCACTAGGGGTAAGACAGATAGATACTGCCTACAGGAAAATTAAAGAGACCTTTGGAGAAAAGAGAACCACTTGTATGAATATCAAGAGCTCAGATGGAAACCCAGTTCTAAGCAAAGAAGGGAAAGCAGAAAGGTGGAAGGAGTATATAGAGGGTCTATACAAGGGCAATGTACTTCAGGACAATGTTATGGAAATGGAAGAGGATGTAGATGAAGATGAAATGGGAGATATAATCCAACATTAAGAGTTTGACAGAGCATTGCAAGATCTGATTTGAAACAAGGCCCCGGTAGTAGACAACATTCCATTAGAACTACTGACGGCGTTGGGAGAGCCAGTCCTGACAAAACTCTACCATCTGGTGAGCAAGATGTAAGAGACAGGCGAAATACCCTCAGACTTCAAGAAGAATATAAAAATTCCAATCCCAAAGAAAGCAGGTGCTGACACATGTGAAAATTACCGAACAATCAGTTTAACAAGTCACAGCTGCAAAACTCTAACTCGAATTATTTACAGACGAATGGAAAAACTGGTAGAAACCAACCTCGGGGAAGATCATTTTGGATTCTGTAAAAACATTGGAACACGTGAGGCAATACTGACCCTACTACTTATCTTAGAAGCTACTTTAAGGAAAGGCAAACCTACGTTTCTAGCATTTGTAGACTTAGAGAATCACGATGTTGACTGGAATACTCTCTTTCAGATTCTAAAGTTGTCAGGGGTAAAATACAGGGAGCGAAAGGCTATTTACAATTTGTACAGAAACCAGATGGCAGTTATAATAGTAGAGGGGCATGGAAGGGAAGCAGTGGTTGGGAAGGGAGTGAGACAGGTTTGTAGCCTATCCACGATGTTATTCAATCTGTATATTGAGCAAGCAGTGAAGGAAACAAAAGAAAAATTCGGAGTAGGTATTAAAATCCATGGAGAAGACATGAAAACTTTGAGATTTGCCGATAACATTGTAATTCTTTCAGAGACAGCAAAGGACTTGGAAGAGTAGTTCAATGGAATGGACACTGTCATGAACGGAGGGAATAAGATGAACATCAACAAAAGCAAAACGAGGATAATGGGATGTACTCGAATTAAGTCGGGTGATGCTGAGGGTATAAGATTAGGAAATGAGACACTTAAAGGAGTAAAGGAGTTTTGCTATTTGGGGAGCAAAACAACTGATGATGGTCGAAGTAGAGAGGATATAAAATGTAGACTGGCAATGGAGAGAAAAATGTTTCTGAAGAAGAGAAATTTGTTAACATCGAGCATAGACTTAAGTGTCAGGAAGTCGCTTCTGAAAGTATTTGTATGGAGCGTAGCCATGTATGGAAGTGAAACATGGACGATAAATAGTTTGGACAAGAAGAGAACAGAAGCTTTCGAAATGTGGTGCTACAGAAGAATGCTGAAGATTAGGTGGGTTGATCACATAACTAATGTGGTGTTATTGAATACTATTAGGCAGAAGAGAAGTTTGTGACACAACTTGATTAGAAGAAGAGATCGGTTGGTAGGACATGTTCTGAGGCATCAAGGGATCACCAATTGAATACTGGAGGGCAGCGCGGAGGGTAAAAGTCGTAGAGGGAAACCAAGAGATGAATATACTAAACACATTCAGAAGGATGTAGGTTGCAGTAGGTACTGGGAGATGAAGATGCTTGCACAGGATAGAGTAGCATGGAGAGCTGCATCAAACTATTCCTAGGACTGAAGACCACAACAACAACAACAACAAAATTCTAGGAATTTCAATATGCATTTGTATCTGGTATCATGATAATGTTCTCTCTGGTCTCAAAATCTGCCTTGTTGTTTTCAGCGAATATCAATGACGAAAAGAGATAAAGTTTTATCATCATCACTATTTTTGTCCTAGTGAACAACAGACTGCATTGTTCCCTTGGACTAACCTTATATTTATTTGTAGCACGCATTTCTATATCAGCACTTCGTCACTGACATGACATGAGTGACCACATAACATCAGCCCATATATGTGTGTACCTGAGAAGGCCAAATTAAACTGTGATAAGGTATTTATTTCTAACTGGATCAGATAATTTCTGTATGAGATAGGACAGCCTTGATATCTTTCGAAGGCATGATTTACGTGAGGTTGCCAGTTTGGTTTGGAATCAATCTATTGTCCAAGCAACTGTCCAGTCGTTTGGAGTTTCGGAGAAAATCAAATGGAGTGTAACAGGAGAATGAAGAATTAGGTTAGTACTCGAATGAGAGAGTTTCCAAAACTGAAAAAATGTTGGGGTCATTGTTACAGCAAAGGTCATGTGCCAGGTAATAGTGATTTATATTCTGTTCATGAAGATGAATGAGATCCTGTAGCTCGTTATGAAAGGAGGAAAATTCTTCACCACCATGGTACCTTTCATCATGATGCTGGAAACTGTGAAATGAAGCATTGTTTACAATATAACCATTTGTTGCCTGATCTAAAATGTCAAGTTTTAATAATTATATTAAATAGTACTTATCCTCGTGCTTGACTAGAGCCGTTTGATTTTGCATTTCCTTCCACATGCCTAGCCTATCACAGAACTCAATTTGTAAGTTGCTGTTTCGTGGGTGACCTTAGTACGTGAATACTGAGATCGACTAGAAACTGTGAACCATATGACGAGTTTTATGAGAAATTCCTGTTAGAAGATTGGTCTGAAGCAGCGCAAGGCATAATCTTTGGCATACTTGTTTATGAAAAATATTAATAATACTCATTTTATAAATCCTGCTTCATTCTTTGAATGCATGGTGTGGAAAAATAATTTTTTTAACAATACTACTGAACTGAATTATAATTGAAGAGTAAAATTTACTCCCAAGTTGAGCGACATTTTTAATCCCGATCAGGTAAAAGGGTAGTTAGTGGGTTTGCTCCAAGAATTAGAATATGACAATGCTGAAGAGAATGGTTGTGGTAGAAGCAACGGTAAGTTTTGTTATCCTAGTCTGAGGAATAATGGGAATAATGATCAGCAGCAATGTGATACATATTGTGATAGATATGGGAACGGAAAGTGGAAGCATCAGAGGAATTATATGATTGCAATGAAAGCAACAATTTTAGGAGTGGTAATAGTGATTGGATTAGAAGACTGTTACGTCAAATCAAGATGGTGAAGGGAATGGTAGTCACCGACATTGACAAGATAGAAACTAAGGTTCCTATTTTGTAGAAGTACGCTCAGCTTATCCACTGAAAAATGTTCAAGTGGATAGCCCATAGCCCCATAGCCACATAATTGAAAACTGATGTGCGCAGCGGATTTGATAGCTGAAAGCAGATTGGAAAAATGCCTATGAGAAATGGAATATATTACTTTTGTATGCTTGAGTTACCTATTGATAAGTGATAGACAGGAAAATCTCAATTCTCTGAAGAGTCCAGCGTTTCAAATATATTTCACCTTGTGTTCCAGGTTTTGGAAGCCAGTCGTCTGGGGTGAGTGAGTCAGCATTTCGCAGATCTGAAGTTGTAGCTTTATGAACTATTCCTTCTTTACAGTGGATTCAAGTGAAAGGGATGATTAACAGAAGAGGAGCAGAGATGAAGGGACAAGTCGGTATCGATTTTCTTTGTCAAGGTTATAGCTTTATCCGAATTTAGTAACTATGGAATTTTGATAGTCATACGATTTTAGGGGCTGATTTTTTGTTGAAATTCAAAGAAGTGATGGCCTTGGGCTGTGGTGTAGTGAGTTTTAAATATAATGATGGTATGTTAAAGCATGAGGGAAGAGTTGCCTGTCGTGACTGAGTATGGTGTTCACACAGTCCTATTACATCATTTTCCAATGATTTCTTTGGACTTCACAAGAAATATGGTTTTGGAGTATCTGTGCTGAAGTGGTAGGCGAATTAGTGAAAAGCTATTTATTTAGGGTACTGCGACATAATTCTTCAATGTTTTCAGTGCATCCAAGGACACAAAGTTCTTTTGTGTGTGTGTTGTTGCATGATGAACATGATTTCCCTGGCTGTAATCATGTTTTCGATTAATTTTTGCTGTACCGCTAGCTCTCTTTTTCTACTTAGTGTCGATAAAGGGATTTTACTTTGAGCCACAAGTCTAGCACAGAATTTTTGAAGAAGTTTTGTGTATCAATAAAAAATTGACAGACATAAAAAATTAGATAAATGTAGTAAAACTGGAAATGAAGACAATAAATGTGGTCTGATTGTGGGATGAGGAAAGTAAAAGTGATATTTGAAAAACCCCATGACAGGTATGTAAATAGTGTGATGGTTATCTCTTCATTCATTCCGCATATAGCACTAATTATTGTTTAGAAAGTGATGTATATGTTGATATGTTTATAGATCATCTGAGGTGATATATACTGTGATTCCATTCATAAATATTTTAAAGTGTGGATTATGCGCTGAAGAGCCAAAGAAACTAGTACAACTGTGGAATATAGCGTAGGCCTCGCGGTCTGAAGTAGTGCTGCATGGAATTGACACTATGAATTATGCAGGACTGTCCTGCTGGAATTGCACAAGTCCACCGGAATGAGCAAAGGGGATGAATGGATTCAGGTGATCAGACAGGATGCTTATGCACTTGTCATCTCTCACAGTCGTATCAGAGGTTCCATATCACTGCAACTGCACACATCCCACACCATTACACAGCTTCCACCAGCTTGAACAGTCCTCTGATGACGACCAGGCATAATTTTTCCAGTGATCAACAGTCCAATGAGGTGTTGATTGGTCTAGCCATAGTGTAAAGTATTGTGTCGTGAAGTCATCAAGGGTAGAGGAGTCGGCCTTCACCTCCAAAAGCCCATATCGATGATGTTTCTTTGAAAGGTTCGCACGCTGACACTTTGGAAACTATATTATTGTTTTTAAGGAGAACTGGCATTCTACGGATCGGAGCGTGGAATGTCAGATCCCTTAATCGGGCAGGTAGGTTAGAAAATTTAAAAAGGGAAATGGATAGGTTAAAGTTAGATATAGTGGGAATTAGTGAAGTTCGGTGGCAGGAGGAACAAGACTTTTGGTCAGGTGATTACAGGGTTATAAATACAAAATCAAATAGGGGTAATGCAGGAGTAGGTTTAATAATGAATAAAAAAATAGGAGTGCGGGTTAGCTACTACAAACAGCATAGTGAACGCATTATTGTGGCCAAGATAGACACAAAGCCCATGCCTACTACAGTAGTACAAGTTTATATGCCAACTAGCTCTGCAGATGATGAAGAAATTGATGAAATGTATGACGAGATAAAAGAAATTATTCAGGTAGTGAAGGGAGACGAAAATTTAATAGTCACGGGTGACTGGAATTCGTCAGTAGGAAAAGGGAGAGAAGGAAACATAGTAGGTGAATATGGATTGCGGGGAAGAAATGAAAGAGGAAGCCGCCTTGTAGAATTTTGCACAGAGCATAACTTAATCATAGCTAACACTTGGTTCAAGAATCATAAAAGAAGGTTGTATACCTGGAAGAATCCTGGAGATACTAATAGGTATCAGATAGATTATATAATGGTAAGACAGAGATTTAGGAACCAGGTTTTAAATTGTAAGACATTTCCAGGGGCAGATGTGGATTCTGACCACAATCTATTGGTTATGAACTGCAGATTGAAACTGAAGAAACTGCAAAAAGGTGTGAATTTAAAGAGATGGGACCTGGATAAACTGAAAGAACCAGAAGTTGTAAAGAGTTTCAGGGAGAGCATAAGGGAACAATTGACAGGAATGGGGGAAAGAAATACAGTAGAAGAAGAATGGGTAGCTCTGAGGGATGAAGTAGTGAAGGCAGCAGAGGATCAAGTAGGTAAAAAGACGAGGGCTAATAGAAATCCTTGGGTAACAGAAGAAATATTGAATTTAATTGATGAAAGGAGAAAATATAAAAATGCAGTAAATGAAGCAGGCAAAAGGGAATACAAACGTCTCAAAAATGAGATCGACAGAAAGTGCAAAATGGCTAAGCAGGGATGGCTAGACGACAAATGTAAGGATGTAGAGGCTTGTCTCACTAGGGGTAAAATAGATACTGCCTACAGGAAAATTAAAGAGACCTTTGGAGAGAAGAGAACCACTTGTATGAATATCAAGAGCTCAGATGGCAACCCAGTTCTAAGCAAAGAAGGGAAGGCAGAAAGGTGGAAGGAGTATATAGAGGGTTTATACAAGGGCGATGTACTTGAGGACAATATTATGGAAATGGAAGAGGATGTAGATGAAGATGAAATGGGAGATAAGATACTGCGTGAAGAGTTTGACAGAGCACTGAAAGACCTGAGTCGAAACAAGGCCCCGGGAGTAGACAACATTCCATTAGAACTACTGATGGCCTTGGGAGAGCCAGTCATGACAAAACTCTACCATCTGGTGAGCAAGATGTATGAGACAGGCGAAATACCCACAGACTTCAAGAAGAATATAATAATCCCAATACCAAAGAAAGCAGGTGATGACAGATGTGAAAATTACCGAACTATCAGTTTAATAAGTCACAGCTGCAAAATACTAACGCGAATTCTTTACAGACGAATGGAAAAACTGGTAGAAGCGGACCTCGGGGAAGATCAGTTTGGATTCCGTAGAAATGTTGGAACACGTGAGGCAATACTAACCTTACGACTTATCTTAGAAGAAAGATTAAGAAAAGGCAAACCTACGTTTCTAGCATTTGTAGACTTAGAGAAAGCTTTTGACAACGTTAACTGGAATACTCTCTTTCAAATTCTGAAGGTGGCAGGGGTAAAATACAGGGAGCGAACGGCTATTTACAATTTGTACAGAAACCAGATGGCAGTTATAAGAGTCGAGGGGCATGAAAGGGAAGCAGGGGTTGGGAAAGGAGTGAGACAGGGTTGTAGCCTCTCCCCGATGTTATTCAATCTGTATATTGAGCAAGCAGTAAAGGAAACAAAAGAAAAATTCGGTGTAGGTATTAAAATTCATGGAGAAGAAGTAAAAACTTTGAGGTTCGCCGATGACATTGTAATTCTGTCAGAGACAGCAAAGGACTTGGAAGAGCAGTTGAACGGAATGGACAGTGTCTTGAAAGGAGGATATAAGATGAACATCAACAAAAGCAAAACGAGGATAATGGAATGTAGTCAAATTAAATCAGGTGATGCTGAGGGGATTAGATTAGGAAATGAGACACTTAAAGTAGTAAAGGAGTTTTGCTATTTAGGGAGTAAAATAACTGATGATGGTCGAAGTAGAGAGGATATAAAATTTAGACTGGCAATGGCAAGGAAATCATTTCTGAAGAAGAGAAATTTGTTAACATCGAGTATAGATTTAAGTGTCAGGAAGTCGTTTCTGAAAGTATTTGTATGGAGTGTAGCCATGTATGGAAGTGAAACATGGACGATAACCAGTTTGGACAAGAAGAGAATAGAAGCTTTCGAAATGTGGTGCTACAGAAGAATGCTGAAGATAAGGTGGGTAGATCACGTAACTAATGAGGAGGTATTGAATAGGATTGGGGAGAAGAGAAGTTTGTGGCACAACTTGACTAGAAGAAGGGATCGGTTGGTAGGACATGTTTTGAGGCATCAAGGGATCACAAATTTAGCATTGGAGGGCAGCGTGGAGGGTAAAAATCGTAGACGGAGACCAAGAGATCAATACACTAAGCAGATTCAGAAGGATGTAGGTTGCAGTAGGTACTGGGAGATGAAGAAGCTTGCACAGGATAGAGTAGCATGGAGAGCTGCATCAAACCAGTCTCAGGACTGAAGACCACAACAACAACAACAAGGAATTATTCTACCAGATTCCATATATGTGTGGTTTGAGAAAATTAATGTCTCAGACAGCACTCGAACGATCTGACAGTGCTATGTACTCTGGCGTGATCGTCCCTTTCCGACAGTCTGAGTTTTCAGCTCTTTACATCAATCACGTGATTTTTGGGAGCCCCCATCAGTGAAGTTGAGGTTTCGTTTGTGTTTACTGTAATGGAACAACGGAATTTAGAACGACGTTATTGAGTCACGTTTATTGTTAAACTTGGGTAATCAATGAGTGTGACCATTCAAAAGTTGAAACAGGCCTATGGGAAACATTCCTTGTCAAGAGCACAAATTTTTCGCTGGCACAAATCATTTTTGGAAGGCTGATAACACGGTGAAGATGAATCTCGCTCAGGGAGGCCTTCAAAATCATAAACCGACGAGAACGTCGAACGTGTACATGGTCTTTCGAGACCAGACGGACATTTAACAATAAAGATAATGGGTGAACTGTCAAAATTGACAACTTTCACCTTAAATCAAACATCTGACTGAAGATGTAAAAGGTTTGTGCCAAAATCATGCTGAGAAACCTCACACTTGACAAAAACAACAATTGAAGAAACACATGTGTTGGTGTCCTGGAGAAGACTGCCATTAACTGCGAATGTTTCAGTAGTGAGATCATCGGTGATGAATCAAGGATTATTGAGTATGATCCTGAGACAATGGTGCAAAGTGAGGAGTGGCATACTGAGACATCTTCTTCACCAAAAGAGGCTCGAATGAGTAAAAATCAGAGATGAAAACAGCTCGTATTTATTTTTTTGACTGTAGGGATATCATGCACAATGAATTTGTTCCTTCAGGACAATCTGTCAACCTTGTGCTATACAAGGATGTCCTTAAAACTCCCAGGAGAAGATTAAATCGAGTGAGACCGACCGGACATGCAGAGAAATGGACGCTGAATCGTGATAGCGTCCCATTTAACACAGCCATTTGGCTCTCTCTGGCTCTGAGCACTATGGGACTCAACTGCTGAGGTCATTAGTCCCCTAGAACTTAGAACTAGTTAAACCTAACTAACCTAAGGACATCACAAACATCCATGCCCGAGGCAGGATTCGAACCTGCGACCGTAGCGGTCTTGCGGTTCCAGACTGCAGCGCCTTAACCGCACGGCTAACACAGCCATTACCAACACGGGACTTTTCACCACAAAAGGCATTCCTGTTGTCCCACAGGCACCCTCTTCACCTGATCTGAGTCCTTGTCATTCATTTTCTGTTAGCGAAATTTAAAATTTCGTAAAAGGACGTCGTTTTGGGACTCTGGAAGCATTCGAAAGAATGTGACACATATTGAAGGCCTTAGGACTTAAACTGGTAGTAGCCGACCTCGGTGAAGATCAGTTTGGATTCCGTACAACTGTTGGAACACGTGAGGCAATACTGACCCTACGACTTATCTTAGAAAATAGATTAAGTAAAAGCAAACCTATGTTTCTAGCATTTGAAAACTTAGAGAAAGCTTCTCACAATGTTGACTGGAACACTCTCTTTCAAATTCTAAAGGTGGCAGGGGTAAAATACTGGGAGCGAAAGGCTATTTACAATTTGTGCAGAAACCAGATGTCAGTTATAAGAGCCGAGGGGTATGAAAGGGAAGCAGTGGTTGGGAAGGGAGTGAGACAGGGTTGTAGCCTCTCCCCGATGTTATTCAATCTGTATACAGAGCAAGCAGTAAGGAAACAAAAGGTATTAAAATCCATGGAGAAGACATAAAAACTTTGAGGTTTGCCGATGACATTGTAATTCTGTCAGAGACAGCAAAGGACTTGGAAGAGCAGTTGAACGGAATGGACAATGTCTTGAATGGAGGATATAAGATGAACATCAACAAAAGTAAAACGAGGATAATAGAATGTAGTCGAATTAAGTCGGGTGATGGTGAGGGAATTAGATTAGGAAACGAGACCCTTAAAGGAGTAAAGGAGTTTTGCTATTTCGGGAGCAAAATAAATGATGATGGTCGAAGTAGAGAGGATATAAAATGTAGACTGGCAATGGCAAGGAAAGCGTTTCTGGGGAAGAGAAATTTGTTAACATCGAGTATAGATTTAAGTATCAGGAGGTCGTTTCTGAAAGTATTTGTATGGAGTGTAGCCATTTATGGAAGCGAAACATGGACGATAAATTGTTTGGAAAAGGAGAATAGAAGCTTTCTATATGTGCTGCTGCAGAAGAATGCTGAAGATTAGATAGGTAGATCACATAACTAATGGGAGTTATTGAATAGGATTGGGGAGAAGAGGAGTTTGTAGCGTAACTTGACAACAGGAAGGGACCGGTTGGTAGGACATGTTCTGAGGCATCATGTGATCACAAATTTAGCATGGGAGGGCAGCGTGGAGGGTAAAAATTGTTGAGGGAGAGCAAGAGATGAATACACTAAGCAGATTCAGAAGGATGTAGGTTGCAGTAAGTACTGGGAGATGAAGAAGCTTGCACAGGATAGAGTAGCATGGAGAGCTGCATCACACCAGTCCTGGACTGAAGACCACAACAACAACAACAACAATTCCCATCACATACCAGCGTTGTAGGTTTCGCATTGAATGCTCTATGAATTAGTTGCGGAGAAATTCCATTCGTTTCATAAAAGCTCTTGAGGTATGTGAGCTCTTCTTGCAATTTATCTACGCCGTACGCACTAAGGTCTTAAAGACACCTGTGGTCTGTGAATGGTGCTGGCATCTACTGGCGTGTAGATATTGATTTGTATGTTTTGGTTTACGATATACGGCATGACCTAATGTGCCATCAACTTTAGGGCGAACAACAACAGCCAAATAGGGGAGGCAGCCATCTTTTTATATTTCCATAGTAAATATAATACTAGCATAGCTAGAATTCAGATGCTCAAGAAATCGATGTAATTAATCCATCTCGTGCGGCCACACTACAAATGTGTCGCACACGTACCTCTGAATACCGGTGGTTTAAAACTTGCTAAATCCACTGCCTTATCCTCGAAGCCTACCATGAATAAATTAGCCACCAGAGAGGAGAAGGAATTACCAATAGCAACTCTATCAATCTGCTAATAAAATTCACCATTAAACTGAAAATAAGATGACAAAAGCACATGATCAAGCAAGGTCGTGATGTTCTTATCAAAATGTTGGACAATAAAAGATAAAGAGTCCTTTAATTGTACCTTAATATATAATGATACCACGTCAAAGCAATCGAGCACATCCGTACTATATAGCATGACATTGCTAAGTCTCTGAATTTAACGCATAGCAATAAATCCATGGAATTAAATTCATAGAATTACATATTTGATGTCCACATTTTCTTACCGTTGGTTTTAAAAAGGGTGCTAAATATTTGGCAGAGAAACGCCTTGGTGAACCAATAGTGCTCGTTATATTCCTCATATTGTCATCTCGTTCGTAGGATCTTTGTTAAGTTTCCGGTATTCACCAGAACTAAGTTGACCATATATATTTTCCTTGTGGTCCTCCTCAAGCAAAGGGACGGTGGCATTACGTTTATCAGCACGCAGCACGACTGGGTCTGCATCCTCACGCAGCTTTTATACCGCAAATATCTCTTCCTTGGAAACATTACTTCTTTGTGGACTGTGTTTCCTAATTATTCGGCAGCTTTCACGTCTGATTTCATCTGCTGAATCCTCTGATAGCGGTCGGACAGCTTCTTCAATAGCACTGACGGAAGACGATATCAGCAAAGTCTTTGGTGAAGGGGTATCTTTGAACTAGGAAGATCGTTAAAGTCGAAGGACCCCACAGTGAGAATAAATGAACAACTCACGTAGAGAAAAGTAATATACAGGTACCTTGGTTTAAACATGGAAGAAAAGCTTGATTTTCATGCAGATGTAGATATCGTCTGCCATAGAGACATTAAAATGCTGCCCAAAATAAGTACAACTGGCCAAAGAAATATTCTTATGAATCTAAGTGGAGTAACAACGTACCAAAAAACAATACTAACGCTGTTGTGAGGTACAGGTGGAGTGTCTGGGCTCGTACAGCCAGAAAGTTAAGGAAACCCACACTCTACGGGAAGCACAGGGAAGCATGCTTCTATGCCTTAGAGTTTTGTAGAGACCAATAGCGAAAGAGGCACTCCTGGTGATATTAGACTTGCTAATCTGGACAAAGCCACATGAAAGTAAGGTATACTGTATTGGTTCAGAAAGGGAGAATATGGAACAGTATAGCAGATACAAGGCACAAGAGCCACATCGAATCAGGAAATGAAGGCATACACGGATAGAAAATGGCAATATTTCTGGGACGAGGCAAAAACAGGAAGGAGAACTAAACATTTCCAACCTAACATATAAGAAAGACCCACATGTCATAATTCTTCCCGACCAAGGAACCTACACACTACCTGACGAAACATGACCCATATCCTTCTTTAATGCAGAAAATACAACCAGATATCACAGACCCTTGTGAATATGGAGCAGTTGTCAGACTTGACCACATCCTCTGAAAATGTGCCACTAGACAAAACGTTGCAGACTACGATAGTAGCGTCTTTGGTTATGGAACAGTCGATGACATAATAAGGAAAGAAGAGGTGTGGCACAAGTGGAATTTGCTGACAGCGAAAATACACACATAAAAAAATTTCGTCACTTCGGTTGCCAGAGTTCCGAACCTGTACGGAAAATTGGATTAGAAATAAACATAAACATTATTTCCCTCTTTTTTATTTCTCATGAAAACCAAGCATAGCATATTGTACCACTGTATAGCGAGACGTTCAGAGGTGGTGGTCCAGACTTATGTATACACCGGTACCTCTAGTACCCAGTAGCACATCCACTTGCATTGATGCATGCCTGTATTCGTCGTGGCATACTATCCACAAATTCATCAGGTTGATTCAGGTTGTCGCACTCCGCAACGGCAATTTGCCGAAGATCCCTCAGAGTGGTGATGGATCACGTCATCCATAAACAGCCGTTTTTAGTCTATCCCAGGCATGTTTGGTAGGGTTCATGTCTGGAGAACGTGCTGGCCACTCTAGTCAAGCGATTTCGTTATTCTGAAGGATGTCATTCACAAGATGTGCACGAAGGATGCGTTACTTGTCGTCCGTGAAGACGAATGCCTTGTAAATATGCTGCTAATAATTATGGTTGCACTATCTGTCAGAGGAAGGCATTCACGTATCGTACAGCCGTTACATCGCCTTCCATGACCATCAACGGCGTACGTCGGCTCCACATAATCCACCTCAAAACAGCAGGGAACCTTCACGTTGCTGTAGTCAGTGGACAATGTGTCTAAGGAGTTCAGACTGACCGGGTTGCCTCCAAACATGACTCCGACGATTCTCAGGTTGAAGGCATATGCGACACACATCGGTGAAGAGAACATGATGCCGGTTTTGAGCGATCTATTCGGCATGTTGTTGGGCCCATGTGTACCGCGCTGCATGGTGTCGTGGTTGCAAACATGAAACTCGCGTTGGTCGTCGTGAGTGAAGTTGTGCATCGTGTAGCCTATTGGGCACAGTTTGCGTTGTAACACGTTGTCCTGTGGCAGCACGAAAAGCATTGTTTAACATAGTGGCGTTGCTGTCAGGGTTCCCCCGAGCCATAATCCGTAGGTCGCTGTCGTCCACTGCAGTAGTAGCCCTTGCTCGGCCTGAGCGACGCTTATCATCGACAGCTCCTGTCTCTCTGTATCTCCTGTATGTCTGAACAACATCGTTTTGTTTCACTCCGACACGCCTGGACACTTCCCTTGTTGATAGCACTTTATGGCACAAATTAACAATGCGGACCCGATCAAACTGCGGTATTGACCGTCTAGGCACGTTGGAACTACAGACTACATGAGCCGTGTACCTCCTTCCTGGCGGAGTGACTGGATCTGATCGGCTATCGGACACCCTTCGTCTAACGGGAGCAGCTCGTTCATGGCTGTTTACGTCTTTAGGCACGTTTAGTGACATATCTGAGCAGTCAAAGGGACTATATGTGTGCTACGGAATCCACAGTCAACGTCTATTTTCAGGATTTCTGGGAACCGGGGTGATGTAAAACATTTTTTGATGTATGTATTAGCATATGAACTGCAAGCATACAGTGGCTAGAGACAACAAGGGAAAGGCCAAATGTGAAGACGACGAGTTGCACCATAGCAGAACATCCACCTACATCAACCTTTCACAAGGCGAGTGGAGATGAGCCTCGAGGAGGATTCCCTGGCAGTCACCTCCCAATCTATACAACTTGGGTGGCAGTAGCCGGGTCCCTATGAAACCTAAGCTGTGCCTCAGTCTGCCAGGGGTTACTATCAAGACAAATGAAAAATCTAGCTTGGTTGTGTGACCGGTTAGAGTAATGTAATCTAGTGTGGTGTTAATGTAATATAGTGCTGCGAAGTGTAGTGTTGTATAGTAATGTAGTCCAGAATCACAAATTACAAAATTTTTGATGTCTCAAAGCAGCATAGTACAAAAGGCAGGAAGTAGCATGTGACTCTGGATTGAAACTAATGTACTGTTAATATCTATGTGGCAAATGGCCAACGCGTAGCCGGCAGCTGTGGCCGAGCGGTTCTAGGCTCTTGAGTCCGGAACCACGCTGCTGCTACGGTCGTAGTTTTAAATCCTGCCTCAGGCATGGATTTGTGTGATGTCCTTAGATCAGTTAGGTTGAAGTAGTTCTAAGTCTGGTGTACTGATGATCTCACGTGTTAAGTCCCAAGTGCCCAGAGCCATTTGAACCATGTTTTAAGCCAAAGGTTAGAAAACAGATTTGGTTTTCAAACTTATTATTTACAAATAAATAAGTGTCATTTTTGTACTGTATGGAGATGAGCAAGTGGTCCTCAGCGCTGGTGCAGAGCCTACTCCTTCCTAATACCACCAACATGGCAGCAGTGGTTAACGTACACAACCGCCATACGGTGGTGACCACAGCGCCAGATGCTCTCACTTGATGCCACTACATAATGTTTCACTTTCTAAACCTTCAATCGTGTTTGTGTGTACATGGTCTTTACTATAGAGGGTAATTCGCATTCGGGACCCAGTATTTACTACCGAATACGAATTTTGAAAATGTTTTGAACCGGAACTTCACACCCTACTTGAATTTGTTCTTAGAACTTCCTCCATTGTCCTGAAACTGTTGTCATTGAGAACTACAGTGGCACTTCAAACCATTACATCCTTTTCTTAGTCTCTTTTGACGCCCGAATGATTTGTACATTATATAGATTTTTTTCAAGAACTGTAAGAATCATCTACACACCGCAATGAACCCCAGATGCACTAAGTGCGTCGGCCAACAAATCTAAAAATGTCGTGGCAAATGTCTGATGCAAATTTATTTCATCGAACTAGAAATTAAGTGTTATCAAAACTTCAAAAGAAGCGGATGTTTCAGATTTGTGCATTTTCATAAGTAGCCCCCACCATCACTACACAGCTCATTACAAAATGATCTACCGTAACACTAAGGTAAGCCAAAACGACGTCTTGTAGTCAGCGAAAAATTAAACTATAGCGATAGTGGACTACGTGCCAATGGTTCAAATGGTTTAAATGGCTCTGAGCACTATGGGACTTAACATCTAAGATCATATGTCCCCTAGAACTTAGAACTACATAAACCTAACAAACCTAAGGACATCACACACATCCATGCCCGAGACAGGATTCGAACCTGCGACCATAGCAGTCACACGGTTCCGGACTGAAGCGCCTAGAAGTGCTTGGCCACCGCGGGCGGCCTAAGTGGCATTAATAAAAACTTATTACCCAAATTCTTCGCACATATGGTTGCAGCTGTCCTCGTTTATAACAGCTTATATCACATCATCATCTTCACTTCGAGGCTTTTCAAAGAGAGATGATTATTAAATTTTACTTAAGAGGAAAACAATAATACTGAGCATGAACATTGCAGTAGCTTATTTTGTATAGTTAGTACGATACTATTGTACTGTCAGAACAGTTCGTCGCTCTTTAGCTTATGTACCAGCGGAATTTGTCAACAATGAAATATCCTACGTCATCAGTCGGGCAGTTGCGTAGCAACATTGCGATTCCGAATCGTGTTGCGTAAACACATTGTCTGTGCTTGCGTGATTTTCGTTGTGCTATTCGTTGTGTTCTAGAGCGTCTTCGTGGTGAGAAAAGCTCATTAACTGAATATCTGAAGTGCTTTTCGTGAACAGTCTTCCAACAGAAGAACTTCCAAAGCTAGCGTTGGGTGTGACGCAGTACGGAACGGTAAATGAACATCGACATCGTCTCTTCTTCATCTCGTATCCACACTAACATCCTTTGCCGTTAATGTCACTCTAAATTAGTGCTGCTGAGTGCTTTACCACACACATGAAATCGCTTGTATTTGATTTTATTTGGATGTTTAATGACACCAGCTACATTTTAACGAAAAATGGAAAAGAAAATGTTTCCAGTGATCCGACTTGAGCTTTAGCCTACGGGAGCAGTTTTACAAAATCGTGGACATGATTTCGGTAACTGATGTAATCTGCTTAACTCTTTATATTCTTCAAATTCCGAAAGGTGTATATGTCCATCATCAAGAGTGTTTAGGGGCTACGTGTCGGCTATATTCTGCGTCATATTACAATAATGTATCGATTTTTATGTCCTACATGTTCTGGAGATTGCCAAGGTTCTTTATATTGTTCATAGTCGACGAAGACCAAAAAATCGGGGTGAAAATTGATATTGTTGAAAATTTGTGCTTGGTGGTAGCAGGGACTGATATGAATATTATACTTAAAAGTGCAGACCGGCGAGATGTGAGCTAGAGCGTATGGGAGGGAGATGGGATGGGATGTGGTGAGGAAGAGAGGGGGTTGGGTTAAAGATGAATTTTTTATTTCTCTTAAAAAAATCGAAATGGGTTGCTTCAAGCAAAATTGTATTTCTGTAATCAGTAAGCGACATTAAAATTGTTAGGAAAATTGTCCTATTCAGTTCTCTGTAGCAGGGTGGTGGTGGGTGTGTGGATGGCACACACGTGAGGGAATGCAGTTGTCTGGTATTTGATCAAACTCTTCCCTCTTCGTTAGTCTGCAAACTGAAGCGCTACCAGGCAAACCGCCACATTTGACCACGGTTTTATTATTTCGCTTTCTGGCACTCTATCTGTCTGTCTGTCTGTCTCTCTCTCTCTCTCTCTCTCTCTCTCTCTCATACACTTACACGCATTTAGTTGCAGAATGAGAGCGAGGGGTTTATTTAGCTAAAAGGGGCCTTGCCGCCAAAAGGCATATACCTAGTTTCGAATCTGTCAGCAGTGAACAGCATTAAAACATCTGACTTCATTTTACATTTACACAGTACATACAACTCCAGCGTATCGCACAAGTTCCGATAAAGTGGACGAAGATGTTTTCTCCTTTAAACGGCCTATCTGCGTATCAACATTATCCTCCCTCTTTTGTACAAAAGTACATTCACAGTGTAGCTAGATCTTAAATTGATTTGTGAAATTGGTAACTGAGTAGTGAATGACGCGAAGTGAATTCGACCAATCATGTGTAGGACGTCGGCAGTTGACCACCAACGAGCAACGAAAAGTAAAGCGAAACAAATTGCAAACTTCGCAATGCAATATGGGGGCTGGACAGAGTATCATGAAATCCATCTGGTACTGAGGAAATAATGTTCTGTGTCTGTTCACGCATATGGCATTTTGTTCGAGTAGAATCTATATACAAAAAACTAGTTTCTGTTGTAATGTTTTGAAAATTTTGAAGGAATCAGGGCTTTCGTGAAATATTTTATGTTTGCAGGAAGCTATGGAAAATATTGTATGGATAATTTGTTTAGAATGTGTTTTAGGAAGCGTATCGGTGACCTCGATGTATCTTCCTTAAGTTTTATTACAAGGAAATGGTGCAGATACGTAAGGGAATTATGGTCTCCACTATTCATCTGTTGTGTGGCAGCGGAAATGAGTTAAAGTTTATTGCTTCTTACCTCTAAATAAGTATTTTTGGATTCTGAATGTTGTTAGTTACATTATTTGTTCACTACTGTATAGCTAATATCTGTGATTACGTGTCACAAATTTTTAGGTTTTTCAACCTTATGTTCGAAAGTATTCTCTAATTACTGATTATGTCTGACCTCTGGATGCACGATAATATTCGAAATTTCCATTAATATGGGTCAAATATTTGGCTGGCGTTGTTAATAAATTTATACCTCTTTGTCCCTCGTTTCCGAATATTTGGTATACGTAACTGACCTACGAATAGTGTAGAAATCCTCACGTCTCTGAGAATTTCGTATCATCACACAATATTTCACGTTCTGAACATACAAACATGTGTGTACATGTTCTTTAGTAAGGACCTTAATGCTCTCAGGCGACGCAATATTTACTGCCTCACACGCATTTCGATTTTGTTTCGAAACGCAGCTGAACCTTCTGCACGTCTGTCATTGTATTAGATGTGTCGTCTTTGAGAATTATAGTTGCCACTTGAAATCACTGCATCTTATTTCACAGTTTCTTTCGACGCTCATCGTATTCGGACTCCATTTTAATTTTATTCAGGCTTTAAGAAAGGGTCATCTGCACATCGGAGCGAACCATAGACGCACTAAGGCCGTCGGCTTATAAATGTCAAAATTTCGTGTTAAGTGTCTAATGCAAACATATTTCTCTCAGCTGCTTTCCCAATGTTATTCAAACTTGAAAAGAAGTGAATATTCGGATATGTTCGCATTCGTAAGTAGTTGCCACTATCATTTCACAGTACATTAAAAAATTATTTCAGGTACTCCTGTGGCCAAAGAGACACGTTGTAATCATCGAAGAAATAATTATATGATATGTGTAAGTCAACTACTTGTTTTTAAACCCAATTTATTACACAGTTCTTCAGGCACCAACGGGTAGCTGATAGAAAAATTATAGGTTTCTGCCAGCATATTAGGCTCATTTTTGGATATTTTCAATATTCTCAACATTTCTCGGCCCTGTCAGCAACTGTATAAATATTTATGTTAAATTAACAACAACCTCACATGCAATGTTCACCTAGATTTACCTAGGTTTCAGTTGGGATAACCCAATCTTTTTCAGAATAAAAGGAATTACGATTCGTACATAATGGACAACGTCAAGAACTAAAAACTATAATATAGTAATACATCGTCATATTGCAATAACTTATCCGCTGTTGCCGTACTGCGGTCGCGATGTGGGGCCAAGACGGTTTCCTAGATAAGTTATTGCAATATGACGATGTATTACTATTAATAGTTTTTAGTTTTTGACATTGTCCATTATGGACAAATCCTAATTCCTTTTATTCTGAACAAGGGTGGGTTATCCCAAATGAAGTCTAGGTAAATGTAGGTAAACATTGCAACGGAGGCTGTTGTTAATTTAAAATTAATATTTTCAGTAAATGCTATTCCTTTACCTCGCTTAATAGGCAACGAAAAATTTGAGGGTGTAAGTTTAAAGCTGAATCTAACGTGGTCACCAAGGAAAGTGACAAAATTTCATAGCTTATAATATATGCAGTTCTGAAATGCAGTTGATTTGGGAATTTGTGGGCTTGGCAGATCAGTCACGTATTATACGTATGGTCAGTAAACTGTCTGGATACAGTCGGAAGTAATCGTCGCTATTTGACGTAGGTCCCAGAGGAATTTCTGAACAATGAAATGTCACACAACATTAGGTGGACAGTTGCATAGCAACATTGCGATTGCGAATCGTGTTGCGTAAACATATTGACTGTGCTTACGTGATTTTCGTAGTGCTGTTCTTTGTGCTCTAGAGCTTCTTTTTGGTGAGACAAGTTCATTAATTGAATATCTGAAGAGCTTGTCGAGAAGGGTCTTCCGACAAAAGAACTTACAAAGCCAGCGTTGGATTGACGCAATACGGAACCGTAAGTGGTCAGTCAATATCTTCTCTCGGTCATCTCTTATCCACGCTAAAATTCTTTGCTGTTGATGTTACTGTAATCTACTGCTGCTGAACGCTGTAGCTCACGCATCAGATCGCTTGTATTTGGTTTCACTTTGGATGTTTAATCACACCAGCTACATTCTAACGAGAAAGACAAAAGAAATCCTTTCCAATGCAACTTGAGATTCAATTTACGAGAGTACTTTCACTAAATCGTGAGCATGATTTCGGTAACTCATGTAGCCTGCTGAGTTTTTTACATTCTTTAAATTCCGGATTTTTTTAATTTTCATTTTCGAGATGATTTATTGACTTTGTGCCGACTTTATTCTGCATCGTATTAGCATAGTGAATCATGTTATGTCTTACATCTTCTATTTATTATCAATATTGTGTATATGGTTCATAGCCCAGCCAACGAAGAACGGATAGGTCGAATCAAGAAAAAAATTTTTATAGTTGATAATTTTTGCTTAGTAGTAGCAGGGACTGACATGAATATTATACTAATGGTTCAGACAGGCGGACTGCTTTGAGAAAAAATGCAATCCAGTGATCAGTTAAGCTACATTAAATTTCCTAAGAAGATTGTCCTGTTCAATTCTCTGGAGAAGACATATTCTTAGTGTTGCAGCGGTTGGAAAAATCGTAGATTATTTAAAATAATATTTGGCGTTGTAAAATTAGGGTTTATTGTCAAACGTAGGGGATAAAGGAACTTATTAAATGGATGTCGCTCGTCAAAGTGCAATATAACGTTGTTAAGGGAGAAATTATGTTCTGTTACTATAACAGGGTGGAGGAGTGTGGGCGGATGGTACACATTTGAGGGAACGGAGGCCGCTGGCATGTGGTCAAACTCTTCCCTCTTCGTTAGTCTGCAAACTGAAGCGCGGCCAGCCGATTCCCCATTCTCTCTCTACCCTACTATGTCACGAATAATTACACTAAAAGCCGCCACTTTTAACGATGGTTGTATTAGGTCGCTTGCTGGCTGTCTATCTGTATCTCTCCCTCTCTCTCTCTCATACACTTACATTTCGATACAGAATGAAAACTTCGTCCTCGGTCTTACACTCTTTCCCGCTGACGCTAATGCAGTTAAGCATTTACTCAACTAATACGGGCCTTGTCGCCAAAAGGCATACATCTGGGTATGAATATGTCAGCAGTACACAGATTTAAGACTTGTTGCTTCATTTTACATTTACATACTCCTTGCAAGTGTAGCATGTCCATCAAGTTCCGATAAAGGGGACGAGGATGTGATCTCCTTTAAAGGGTCTGTCTGTGTATGTAGGGTATCTAGCCTCTTTTGCTTCTTTTGCTTCTTTTGTGTACAAATACAGTTATAGTTACAGTTACAGTGTACCGAGCTCAATGGCGGCGTTGTGAAGTTGGTAACTGAGTGGTCAGAGAAGCAAAGCGAAGACGACCAAACATCGGTCGGACGTCTGTAGCCAAATGGTAAAGAGCAACGGAAACAAAAACGAAAAACACTGCAACCTTCACAATGCAACGTAAGAGCAGCAGAGGTTCAAAAAGTCCCAACTGCTACCAAATCACATGCAAGTAAAATAATGTTCTTTGTCTGCTGGCGCACATCACGTTCTGTTCCAGTAGAAATCGTGCTTAAGAAACGTGTTCCTATTATAGAAGTTTTGCCCATTTTCAAGGAATCAGGATTTACCTGAGATCTTTTAGGTTTGCAGGAAACCGTGGATAATTTGTTTCAGAATGTTTTTAGACGTGCTTCGATGAAATTGGTGTGTCTTCCTTATGGTTTTACTGCAAGAATATGGTGCAGGTATGTAAGGGAATTACTTAAGGTGTCTACTATTTACATGTCGTGTTGCAGCGGAAAGGAGTTGTGGTTTACTGCTTCTGACCACTAAATACGTATTTTTGGATTCTGGATGGTGATAATTACATTACATACGGGTACTGTTGTATGGATAATATCTTGTGATTTCGTGTCCACAAATTTATAGGTTTTCTAACATTACGTTCAAAAGTATGCACCATTTATTGTTTAAGTCTTTCTTTTGGGTGCATGAATAGTATTCGACATTTCCGTTAATTTGTATCGAATATATCCCTCGTGTTATTAATAACTCTGCACCCAGTTTCAGCAAATTTAATGAACTTAACTGACCTAGGAACTGGCTGCACTGTCTCATGTCTGTAACACTTTCGTACCATCACGTTGTAAGTGTTCAAACATGTGTGTACATGTTCTTTAGTAAGGGTCTTAATTCTCTTAGGGAACCAGTATTTACTACAGTATGCGCATTTTCATTCTGCTTCGAAACACAGCTTCGCCTTCTACATGCATTCCTCCATAATTAATTCACCGTCGTTTTGAATGTGTCTTCCTTGCATACTACGGTGGCTCCTTGACACCATCGCTTTTGATTTTTTAGTTTCTTTCGACGCTTACTCCATTCCGTCCTAGTTTTATTCAAGGTCTAAAAGGACGTATCTGCATATCCTGATGATCCACAGACCCACTCAGTGCGTCGGTTCATAAATCTCAGAAGTTCTTGGGAAATGTCTGATGCAAACGTATTTCGTACAACTATAAGTTCAGTGTTACTGAAACTTCACAAGACGTGACTGTTTCGTATCTGTTCATATTCACAAGTAGTTACCACTCTAATTTCGCTGCATATTAAAAAAAAATATATCTAAGGTATCGTTTTGTCAAAAAGATATGTTGTAGTCGTGTAGGTCGACGTCTTGCTTTGAAAGCAAATTTATTACACAATTCTGTAGGTATCTGCGGGTACTTTGTGCGGCTGCACTCAATTATAGAGACTTCTATCAGCACATTAGCTTCGATTTGGGACATTTTCAAATGCACATTATTCTTTTATCTTGCTTAGTAGGGAAATAATGAATCTGATTTTGAAATGTTTAATTCGATACTAACATTATCATTGATGAAGAAATTCAGGAGCTATCTTTGTTTTTCAGTGTGGGTCTCAGACGATTTTGTCAACAATGAAATATCGCACAACACGAGGGGGCAGATGAGAGGCAACATTGCGATGACGAACCGTGTGGCGTAAACATATTGTCTGTGCTTGTGCGATTTTCGTAGTGCTATTTTTCGTGCTGTAGTGCTTCTTCTTGGTGAGAAAAGGTCATTGACTGAATATTTGAACTGTTTTTTGAGGACCGTCTTTAGATAGGAAAACGTAGTAAGATAGCGTTTGGTGGGACACTATACGAAACAGTAAGTGACGAGCCAACATCTTGTCTCCGTCATCTCTTATCCACACTAGCATCATTTGCCCTTGACGTCGAGAGTAAACTAATGCTGCTGGTCGCTGTGGCCTCACATTTGAAATCGTTCGTATCCACCTTTATTCAGATGTTTATTCGACCAGATGCGTTTTACCTAAGGATACGATCCTTTCCGGTGATCATATTTGATGTTCATTCTTCGAGATTAGCTTTACATTATTGTCGGACATGGTTTCGGTAACTGATGTACCCCGCTGAATTTTTTTCATTCGGTGAATGCCAATAGATTTTGTTTCTATTATCAAGTGAATTTAGTGGCTAGCTGGCGACGTTGTTCTAGGATATATCAGAATACTATATCATGTTACGTACTGGATATAGTGTAGATCATAAAGGTTCTTTATTTTGTTCTGCGTGATTCACCAGCAGCAAATATATGTACGCAATTAATTTCTGCTGGTCTGGAACATGGGTGTATCCTGCGAGAAGAAGATGGGGCAGCTTTGCCTCCCTATGAAGAAATTAATACCCTGTATCGCCAACGAGACAGAAAAAAAATTCAGAATAAGTTTGGAGAAATGCAGAACAGTTATTGGGTGCTGTGTAGTGGCATGAATCGAGAAGTCTGTCATTCTACAAACTAATATGAGTTACCTACATCCCGTCCCCATGACCCTATTTTTCCAGACGTTCTACATACATAACTGCTCTGTAGTGTAAATAAATGATATTTGATTGTTGTGTATAAGCAGGAAACGAAGAAACAAAAGTTTTGTTCATGTAATGGTTACTTCCACGTCCAGTCGGTTTAGCTGTTGCTGAATCTTTCAGCTTGTATGATCGCGGTCCATGAGACTTATTTGTCCTGGCTCTTCGTCCACAGGCAGCGTTGAACATCATTGATGCTCCCTATTCCGCTGAGGGTTGCAGACACAAGTGGTCAGTCGCGAAAAGTCGCGGAACCACGAACCCCTCAATAGTTGTCCAACACAATTTGGAAGAAACGTCAGGAACAAAAGAGTTTCACGTGCCTCGACCTACAACATGGGAAGTGCGCCAGTAGCTATTTACTATTTCATTTAACAGCGGGTACTGTTGCAAGCGCTTTTTTGCTTTAGAAGAGAACTATCCTGTATTGACAGTATATTTTAGGGTAAGGCAACGGTTAAAGAAGATAAAGAATTGAATTAGAGATGCTATAATGTTTGTAGCTTATGAAAGTGCTTTTGAGAAAGGCAATAGAAGAGTGATGTGTCAGATCCTGCAAAAAAAAGGCTACCCGGTGAGTCTAATCAACTCTTTTGAAGCTGTTACAAAGGGACAAAAATTATAATCGAGAATAAAGAACTTGTGTAAATAAGTAACAATAAAACAGAGAACTAGAAAAGTATGTAACCTGTCTCCAGCTCTTTTCAACTTCTACGTGGGTGATCTAGTCAATGCTTGGACATTCAGTATCAGCTACAGCATAAAGGTCAACAGGGAGAAATGTTTTAATACTTTGCTATAAGCAGATGCTCAAATGACGAGATTTCAGCAATGAAATTAAAAACTACATCCCAAAATTAAACGCAATTTGTTGAACAATTAGAAATGCGCTACAAAAACAGGGAAGAGAAAGATGAAGTTGACAAAGTCATGGCAGTACTTTGTATGCTCCATGGATCTTAAACTTAACTTCCCACATAAAATGATTTGAACAGGCGAAATGAGATTTTTCCGTAGTGTTATAGCGTGCATCAAGAAATAGCGCCTCATTAATGTAGAGATCAAGAATAAATTACAAGGTGATTTAGTGTGTAAGAAAACAGACCATAACAGCAAAAGATGGCGGGGGTATGTTTCAGTACTGTTTATCTTAGCCTGCTGTAGTAAGTTGACAGCAATCCAGTTCCAGTTTCCAGTTAAGCACTGACTAGTAATCTCAGCTTGGGCTTTCTGGGGTAAACCAGCAATCATTTGAACCACCGACCACGTCTCTCAGCACACTTCATGGTTTCAGTCTCTTTCTTTCGCTCCCTTTCTCCCTCTCTCTCTCTGACTCCCTCCTCCTCTCTTTCTGTCTCTATCTCTGTCACGCACGCCCACACTCTCTCTGTTTGTCTCTCTATCCCATACATTTATAAACTTTTCGTTGCAGAAAGGAGACTTCATCCTCGGTGATACATATTCTTCGCAAGTACCTCAATACAGCAAGACGTTTCTTTAGCTAATAAGATCCACGTTGCCCGCAGGCACACATCTGGACTCCATCATGTCGCCAATACATAGTTTGTCATATCATAGGCAGTTTCTGACTCCTATACTTGCCAACGGCCTTGTCGCAGTGGTTACACCGGTTTCCGTCGGATCCCCGAAGTTTACTGCTGTCGAGCTGGTCTAGCACTTGGATGGGTGACCACCGGGTCTGCAGAGCGCTGTTGATAGCGAGATGCACTCAGCACTTGTGAGGCAAACTAAGGAGATACTTGAATAAGAAGCAGCGGCCCGCCGGCCGGGGTGGCCGAGCAGTTCTAGGCGTTACAGTCTGGAACCGCGCGACCACTACGGTCGCAGGTTCGAATCCTGCCTCGGGCATGGCCGTGTATTATGTCCTTAGGTTTAAGTTGTTCTAAGTTCTAGGGGACTGATGACCTCAGAAGTTAAGTCCCATAGTGCTCAGAGCCATTTGAACAAAGCAGCAGCTCCGGTCTCATAAACTGATATACGTCCGGGAGATCGGTGTGCTGACCACATGCCCCTCCATATCCGCTTCTAGCGACGCCTGTCGGCTTAGGATGACACGGCGGCTGGTCATTAACTTGGTGATTCCTGGCCTGTTCGGATCGAGTTTAGTTTTTAGACTCGTATACTTGAGTTGAGACGTGTTTATGAACTTTCTAAATATCTGAATGTTGAGTTGAGCTCTATTCATAGTTTCTTAGGATTTACCTTTAACATCACATCACCAGAAAAGCACCACTTTCAAGCACGTTCCTGTTAGATCGCTTCCTTGTCTGCCAGTCTCTTCGGTACAGATTTCGCAATTGATTCTAAATTAACTTAAAGGTGACCTAGAGTCTTGAAACTTCCAGCATAGCTCATACATGTTTCACAAAGCAATATTAGCTCACTATCTTGTCTGGTATGTGGCGGAGTGTATGTTATGTACCACTGCTATCTGCCCCTTTTTCTGATCCAGTCGCGAATGGCCCGCGGGAACGGTAGGTGGTAATCCTCCGTGTTAGGTCAGATGTATCCACTATTTTCCCACACGGTCATATCCTAAGATAAACGTATGAGAAAGCAACAGGTTTTCCAAGTCAGGTGAACATAAACTATAATAATCCTGAAATATATCATAGACTCCGTTCTAATCTCACCAAAATATATGAAATCGATTGATAAAATTTCACCCACCGAAGAGTAAGAAACAGAAAATAACAATTGAAAGGAAGAATCACATTTTCGTTTCCACGTTGTTAATTCTCACTAAAAGGTATAAAACGATTTCTCATAGCTCTATATAGACTACGAACAGCATGTAGAGAGTCTTGGAAAGTTGTGATTACGTATTTTTAATGTCTCTGAAAATACTTGAAACTTTTATAACGAAAATCGTGGGGCACACGCAATACATAACTGATGCATGAATAATTCACCTGCTAACTAACATGAAGCTATATTACAAGCGGTCCACGTTTTTCGTTTTTAATCTTACAAGAACTACCACGGATACTAAAAGTTAACAATCACAAACTTTCAGCAGTATTTTTATAAGGATAAGAATATGTATGGGACTGTGAGAAATTATTTTACACTTTTTAGTCCGATTTAATGATGTGGTAAATTCAAAATTCACTTTTATTTCAATAATTATTTTTTGCTTATTTCTCTTGTGAATGTGTTAAATTTTTCAATCGATTTAAAAAATTGGTAAGATCACAACATGTGGTATATTTCAGGTTATTTTCGGTGTCAACTAATTTATTGCATTCCCCTAGAGATCTCGTGATAAATCGTGAGTGTACACAAAGATTTTTAGACGTCCTACTACACTCCTTTCGGATATTGGGTGCTAATGAATTTTCTGTGGAATATTCAAAAAACAGTATAACGTTCTGCGTTTTATTAGTCAGAACGAAGGGTCTAGTATACGACTTGCAATTCTACTCTGGGAGTGTCCTTTCCAAATAGAGGTAGCTACTTCTAAGTTTGTAGGAAATAAAGGTGTATCATCCACAATCTCTCTCTCTCTCTCTCTCTCTTTTTCTTTCTTGTTTTCTTGTTCTGATCGACAGTTAAGCACCACTGCGGGTTAGGTGTACATCAGCATCGCATATTTGGTTCATCTGCGCGTGCGTTCCTATGAGCATGAGTGTTACGTTTGAGAGCTTTTTCGTAGCTGTAGCTGTGAATTACGTATCATTCAATGGAAGATCCAAATGGCAAAAACTCTTAAAAACGAGATATGTTTTGAAGCAATTTCAAGGAGAGCATGATGGGTTTCACCTCGCTGCCAATGTGAGCAACGCATGTTGTCTAAGGCACTCCACGTGAAACTAATTTGACCAGGCCTCTCAGCGTAGATGGAGTATTCGAAAATCACTTGCTGTTGAACGTCAGCACTTCTCATTCCGTCCAAAGTGAAACAATGTCTGCATGAGACGTTAATATTATTACGCTCTCTGCTACTCCTCCTTCTAATGGAGGTGGTTTTGCTAGCTTCAGAAAGGAACAAAGTTAAGCAACTCAGTTACTAGTGAGCGAGCATACGACGCTAACAGTCTTAAACAATTGCCATCTGGTTATGAGAATTTTTGGAGTTTGTAGGAACTCAAGTCTACATGTTTACGTATTGGACAAACAGAAAGGGAAACTGAGTTTACAATTTCGTCAGCGGCCGAACTGGGCTACGACGTGGTAGCAAGTCGACATGTTCTTCTCAGAAGAGTTATTTCATCTTTCTCCTCAGCAAGTGGCTTTATAACAACTTAGGAAAATCTCTGGACTTGGCTGAACGGTAATTTTAACACATTTAAAGCCATATAAAGCGCAAATAACTCAGTGCTACCTCACGCAACTATTCCTTCTTGTCGATAGATCAAGGTATCTTCTACATGCTGGACATTCGGCCATTTGCCACAAGTACCTCGTACTTTTTTGGTGCCATTTACGGGCGATTGGTGGTACCCTCTTTACATGTCGAAGTGGCTTTAAAATGGCAGGGCAAACAATTAGTGGAAATTTGTACAGAGTACGCAATAAGTCGGACAACAGAAACTAGTGTGAACCGTTGTTTGTACTTGTTTTATCAGTTGACGTGAAGAACAGAGAAAGAAACGGAAAAGAACAAGAAAAACGTACCACGTTCGTAAACTATAATGCTGTGTTCCGTCCCATGATATCATGTCTGCCGTTCCTACATTGTTCTCAAATGCAAAGCGAAGCCCGTGACTCTTTACATCATGTATCATAACACTTGTTCGAAAACTGTGTACCTGTTTTAATTGGCACTGTAAGTCCCCACAACCCGACTAAGCTTGAGTCATCGATTTGGTTCTTAGAACATGTTGGGTGTACATATATTATTGTAGTAACTAAAAACGTTACTTTGGTCAGAATTTGTAAAACATTCATGAGCTAATATTTAAATTTCATAAAAACACTCCATTAGCAGACATTTCGACGCTTCTGTAGGTTTCATCTACTTGAATACTGATTAGTAAAAAATCTTCGTATGAACCTCTGCCTGTTCTCATTCCAATATTTCTGACTGTCCTGCAGTCCACAATGGACACGCTGTAATTCCGTATGGTCAGTACGTGACGTGATATCTATTTTTTTTCCCGCAGATGTTCCGAAGGCTTTTGGGTGTGTTCTGCCTCCGATCTCTGCGGGAGGCAGAGGAAGACTTTTACGGAGACCTGATAGACGTCGATTTGATTGGAAAGCCAGAGGTAAGGAACACCGAGATTTATTGGAGAAACAGTAATGGCTCTTAGGTGCACCCACGCTAACCAAGATAATTACTTTACACCTCTGATTACTGTAAGGCGTTCCGGATTTAGTAAATCTATCTTAGCTACTCGTAGTTATAAATAGGCCACCATAGAATAACAACTATTCCTTTGTTCCTTGGTTAAACGTGCTTGTAGCGCTAATAAAACGAAATATGGTTCGGCTTTCTATACGAGCACATCTGTTTCGTAGGTACTCTGTAGCCACTGTCCCGCTCAAAATTGGACTTTGTACAGGAAGAAAGTACTTTAAATAAAAAAGGAGGTTACGCAGGACATTAAAAGTCAGAAATCACCTAAGTTACTGACTTTGAATATTAGATGGAACTATTCGATATCACAAGAGCTCCACAAGAATTTACAGAATGTGGAGAAATATCTTCATAAATTCGTTACTGTTGGTTCCAAAATCGGTAACAACGTAGTTTACACTACGTGCAACTCCTGCTAGTACAGCATTTATCACTACTGAAGATAAAATTAATGCAAGAACTGTATCAGATCTCACTTATGCATGATGATGATTCGTTAGCTGATACTTGGACAAACTGACTAGGCGGTGATTTTAGGACCGGCTTAGTCCCTTCCAGGTTTTCAAGTTGACCGTTGTAACTGAACTGGCGTACACGTGCTCGGTATTTAGAGGTCCCAAAGCAGTGCGTGGAACCATTAGCTTATTATGTTTTGCTTTTGCAGATTGTTATGAGTGTGAGATGTTAGTTGCCAGTTGCAGGTAGTTTATGTGACTATTTGTACCGCTCGTACTTGGCTGGTTCTTGTGGTCAGACGATAGAAGTTCTGAAACTAATTGGATTTCTAGAGACCATTTATGAGAGACTTTTTCACTACGTGTTGCCGTCACAGGAGGGTTTCAGTAGGGGCCACGTTCAACGACTTAAACGTTTTAGTTACTTTGTAGAGAGGTGGGACCACATCGTTTTAGCTCGTTAAACTAATTTATATGGATACAGTGTAATCTTTCACGGCCTGTATTGTCTTCACTTAAAACCACTGGTCTGGTAGGCCGTGGTCGATTTATAAAACTCTCCCCTGACGTTTCGTCTCCGACTGCTAGAGACATCCTCTGAGGATATCTGTCGCAGTCAAAGACGAAACGTCAGTAGAGAGTTTTATACATCGACCACGGACTATCAGCCCGAGAGATTTAAGTGGAGATAATTTAAATGCAGTTTGCTTCAATCCCTATTCTAAGTACTACACATTAACGATCCAGACTCAAGGTAAAATACAGTCGTATTGTTACCTTATGACCATCCGGAAAACAATCCAAGTATGTGCTGCCAAAACTAGGACCTCTTTGTCTAATTGCTAAATATTGCTAGATCGCTGAATTTAATACACTAATACGAGATTAATTTAATTTATGCTGTGAGTAAACGCCCACTAAATGTTAGATGTTACATAAAAGTTAGAAAATAAACCTGAAAATCAACAAATGAATGAATTGTAACGGTGGAAACAAATCTTCCACAGAGGATGAGCGCCGCTCGTTGGCGGCTGCGCTCAGACGTGGACGAGTTGGTTCTGCTGGCAGCGCAGGCGGAGAAGTCCCGGCCACCGCCTGCTGCCATTGATGTAGCCTGCGGCAAAGTCATCGGGAAGGTAAGGCGGCGCTAAAGACACAACTTTATTGATAATTCGCTACTAAGGGATAAGTTAGATTTCATACAACATACCCTTTTCTCAGACCATTATAAAGTGGCACAAGTGTGGTTCATCGTGGAAGGTAACAAATATGATCCCGGCCACCGTTAATGATTATGTATGAAAACTATTCCCTTTCTTTCGATCACAAACATAGAAACTTGTTCTCTCTTAATGTAGAGTCACCGTATAGTATTATTGCTACTGCTGTTACATTAAGAAAGTCTTATGTATTATAAAGTGAAGAATTGATTTTCTGTGCAGGTGAACGATGGCTGGATGATTGTGACGACTGCCGAGATCCACGAGCCGCCTGTGGTGGAGTGTGACGAGGACATCCCGCCGATCCCTCGCCGCCGGAGAGGGTGTCGGAGGTGCTGGGCGGAGAGAGTCGGGGAGAAGACCGTTGTGAGCCCACCTGGTGGCCGGGCACACCGCCTCACTACCCGCTAAACGTATTCATGACGAGGACATCCCACCAGTTCCTCGTCGTCAGAGAGGGTGTTGGAGGTGCTGGGTGAAAAAAGTCAGTGCAAAAACTGTTGCGCGTGTACAAAGTGGACAGGGATAATGACTCACAAACCAATAGCCATATTCGTGAGGAACTGAGTACAGTGGATAGGAAGGGCATCCCACCAATGCCTCAATGTTGGGGAGCGTGTTACAGATACTGGTCAGAGAGTGTCATGGCTAAGACTCTTGTGTGACTACAAATTGGATGGTGACAACAGCTTTTTTACTAGCCACAGAACATATTCGTGTGGAATAGTGTATGAGGCAGACATATCACCAATGCCTCATTATTTGAGAGAGTGTTCGTGGTGCTGGATGGAGAATATCTGGGTTGGGACTCATGTCTGTCTGCAAAGTGGGTCGGGATACGGGCTCACCAGCCAATGAACATATTCATGTGGAACCAAGTACAGTGGCTCAGAAGGACATCCCACTGATGCCTCGTCATCAGTGTCAGTGCTGGTGGTTCGGGCAGAGAAATTCAGGACTAAACCTCTTGTTTGTTTGAAAAGTGATTGGGGACACCGACTCACAGATATTTAAAGTGAATGAATTATTAACTGAATTGATAAAATGAAACTTTAAAAGTACCCTTGTAAAAGAATGTTATTGAAGCTTTAATTCACTGAACTCCATTTAAACAAATAATAAAATGAAATTAATAATCTCTATCAAAGATGTACGATTATTTCTCTCTCTTTATATGTATGACTGCATTTAGACAAATATTTGAGAATGTTATCTTTTTAAATGTCCATCGCCCACAGAAATATTATACACAGACTGCCATAACTTTCGGTACATAGGATATCCTTCTTCATCATGACAAATGACAAATTATAGTGAGTTCATTTGGTTCACGACCAACTGTCAAACAAATTACACATGTAGTCCATTTTACCTGTCTGCATTGATGCTTAGTGCCGTTGTATTTTTTCATAAATGCCTTTGTTCCTGACCTAACGGAAATGAAACAGCCATATAACATTATAACATAGCTGTGAGTGAAAGCGCGTCATTCGCTTGAATGCCTACGACAGAAAAGAAGTGACATCAGACGACGATCAAACTGAACATCGATTGAAACGTGCGAGGAACTAAAGCCGGCAACGATTCACTTAAAACTCCATTTCTCTCCTCTGAACTTGTGATTTGATTCTACACGTCAGTAAAATTAATATTCCATACAAGAAACTAATGATAGTTTCTGATATTACACGGTGCCTAAGGGTTACAAGAGTTACATATTTTAATCAATCATTAGTAAATGTAGTTTTTGGTATGGAAGTGTCGAGCGCAACTTCCGGTGTTACTGAAGACTAGTGACGCTCACAATGAATTCTGTCCATTTACATTCATTTATCATAACGCCAGAAATGAATCCGTTCCATGTTGTAACTAAGAATGCAGCAAGTGGTGTACTCAGTAGTGGGACTACTGAAGATTTAATAAGGATAATATTCACATACACCATATTCTGACCACTAGAAGAGTTGACGTACACAGAAACGATCCTACAGACACATAAGTAACAGCACCGCACTACGTGGCGAAATTTAATGAGTGTAAGTAAATGAATTAATAAATAGACAAAAAGTATAAGCAAATTGTGTACAGACAAAAATATTCATGTATTATGAGTATCCCGAGGCCACCGGCGTTATCATTATGCTCAACTGCTCAACTTCACTGTTTACACAGCATGGATATTACGATGTCTTACAGACCCTTCAACCAGCCTAATTCGCTGTTAAATGTTGCGACTGGGCCAGATAACAATGAAGAGCATTCGCCGTTGACAACACCAACGCTATTTTATTCAGTAGAACAATAACACAAATTCTTTTGCCCCTACTTTTTCGAAAAAACTAAATTTTTACCAAATTCTTAACAAGAAAAAGTTTCCCATACTAGCTAAACCTGTCCTTTGTTTATAATACTTTGGCAATGACCGAAAATTACCTTTTTCTAGACTTAAAAATTCGTTAAAGCTATTAAAATTCACCGCAAACTAGAAGTAAACACACAACAAATGCGTTACGCCCGTCGGTGACTTAAGTTTAGAATAAGACGAAGGTATATGAATACAATTGTGACCTCGCTTAGGCGGCGATAATGGAACAGACAGCATCAGTGGTGCAGAACTGCCATCCACGACCGTACTGGTAGGTGGGCAGATCCCATACAAGGTCAACTACAACAGACTCAAAACTAATCTGAAGAACTTATAACAGTCCACTGCATGTACAGCAAATTAAGGACAAATTCTGGTACATAACAACTTGTAAGTCAACATAAATTGATAAAAACATCTGCCCAATGACTACACATGATGGTAAGCAAACTTATCTGTAGGCGCAACTCAGAATTGCAATGGGTTATACAGTCCTCTATAACACAAAAATTATAGTTACACCAGAATTACAGTAAAAGGCGAGAAGACAAGTCTTCAACGCTCCAGAATTATTTTACCATATAAATGCATATAATGACGGCCATGAAAATAGTAGCTTTTGTTGAAATGAATCTCCATATTTTTATCGGGAGACCAGACAAACCTTAAATGCCCAAAAAAGATGTACTAATGCTGGTCCAGAACAACTGCAATGAAAAGTGTAGCTATCCTTAAGATAAGCTGCACTGCTTTTAAATAGGAGACACGACAGAATTTCAATCTCCAGAAGTTTTCCATCAGTAGTTGGTGATAATAATTTAAATGAAAAGTGCAACACCTATTTAAAAAATCTTCACCAATGAAATGAGCATCAGTTATTTTGGAATGAACCGCGACAGGCAACAAGTACAGCGATACAGTTGAGGGGAACCTGGCTGGACTACCACGATGCTAGGGTGACAAGCACGAAGTTAATCTTAACAAGCTCACCGAAATACTTCATCAATTAATAGGGAAGGGCACACAAGGTATCATCAAACTTGGATTAGGCAAATTTATGGAGTTTACTATCATCCCAAAATTGGCCAAAACGACGTCCTCGTACAGAACAGGTCCCTAGCCGCCGATATAGGGTTTAATATGTCAGGGCTGAAACGCGGTAGATGAATTACCTCAATTGGGAGAAGTTTTGTGAGTGTTGGAACGTTCTGAGGAACTTGCGAATGCATTAACGTCCAACATCAGTGATACTTCAGTTGACGTATCTGGTGACTAGAGGTTTGTTACGTAAGAGTGTGGCTGTAGAGGTTCAGTTAATGTTGGATGACTTAGAGATCGGTTGTGTGAGAAAGTTAGTAGTCGCGAGTTAGGGGCGAACTGCTGCATAAATACATTCTACGCGTCGATGCCCGTGGCGGAAGTCTCCAACATTATTCTGAGGAGATTAGAATTGCGTTCACTTCATTGATATTGCCTGTGACTGAGTGGTAAAATCGTCGAGAATCTAAGTCACGAATGATTTTGTGTTTTACGGAGGTTTACCACTTTTTCCGGGTTAGTGAATTGTTCTTTAAAATCAAGAGCATACATTTGCCGACACAAGAAGCATTTTTGAAACATCAGCAACAGGGGAACGTAATGGTACTGTTCAGATTGAAAGGGACAGGAAGACGAATCCATAGAACACTAATGATTCTTTTCGGTGTGGCGATACCGGTCATTTTATGGTCCAGTGCCCCATACATCGCAATGGACGTCCGAACAGCTGACGACAAAGACTTGGGTACTCTGCAAGTCGTTCACCATCCCAGTGGTGTAACCGAATCAATGTGGTAACTAGTCAGTACCCACCGATTGTCTGCACATACGTCAATCATGAACCCGCCTGTGCTTTCATTCCATTTCAGTCTTGGTAGGGATTTTAAGCTGTGTGCTTGCCAGCCTGTCCAAAAGGTCAATTGCCTCGTGGTGCATAACAGTTTCAGGTCAGTCATTTGCGGTAGTGTAAAGCTAAAGCTCGGTTAGGAGTACCTGGGTGGTTTTCTGACGTGATGACTAATAAACTCGGAATCACCACCAGGATTCAGTATAAGATCGATTTGATGGACGATATTCTGGTTTTCCAACCTCCATAACGGTTGCGCCACCCAAAATGAAAATTTTGTGGCAGCTGATTGATGAGAGGCTTCGCGCTAGCGTGATACGGTTTTCCACCTCTCCGTATGCGTCGCCCACGTTTCAGACACCGAAAGGACAAGACGGTAATCATCGATCGGTAGTTGATTATAGAATTCTTAACGAAAAATCAGTCTTATAATCTGTACCACTCCCGCACTTCCGTACCTGTTCTATTTCCTTTGCAGGGGGCACAGTATATTACCATCCTGAATTTGAACAAGGACTACCAGAAGATTTCTTTCACTGAGGACTGTAAACTTGCTACAGGATTTGACACCGTCTGGAAGCTGTACCAGTTCGGTGGTGTTCCTTTCAATTCATACACCGAAGCAGCAGTACTATCATTTCTCTTAGACTCTGTTTTGGGTGACGTGTAATTCAAATCAGTGTACAGCGAAGTCCTCATTGTCATGCAGGAAGTAGGTTTGACCGTTAAACCATCTATGGTTAATCTGGACCTAAGGGAGCTTCCTTTTTAGGAAATAGATAGGGAATGAGACAAGGTCTTCAGAGAAGAAGGAAGTAGCTCGCTTTATCAGTATCTCAAATTTTTTTATAAAATTTGTGTCGACTTTTGTCCAATTAGCAGCCACAGTAAATGGCTTGAGGAAGAAAGTGTTGAGTTTCCAGATGGGGGAAAGGCAGGTGGTGGTCTTTGAGGCAATTAAAGTATCTCTCAGTATTTTGCTGGTTTTGGATGTTCCGGATATTGAACAACCTTCATTGTCCAAACGTGTGCTTCTAATTCTAGCGTCGTTGCTGTCCTTCCAAAAGAAAACGATGGCGAGCGATCGTTTAGCTTACGGTTCCAGAGCCTAGTCTCAGGAGGAACTTAAGTACTCCGTGTGAGTCGGAGGTCTTCTTGGTTTTTGCCTTCCAAAAATTTAAGTTCTACTTGCAGCTTTGCCATTTGTCCTCGAAACAGACAATCAGGCTTTGATTTGGGTGCTCGCGGGATCCAGGAAGACAGGACAAATCGCGAGGTCGGCTCGAGGTGGCTGTGTATGTTTCCACCTCTCGCTTCTCTGTCAGGTTCATCCAGGGAGCAAATAATCAGGTAAAAGATGCCCTTACCCGTATGTTCCATGAGCACGCAACGGAATAACAGCTGTAACATGATTTACTGGACTCCAAATGGGTTTCAATCGTGTTTTCTGAGGTACATGAACTCTTTGGGAACTTGCTGGAAAAACAGAGATAGGAACCATAGATTCAGGGGATGAGACACAGGCCTGATACTGGGAAAGGTGTCAGGTAATGAACTGAGAAAAGGAGTATATGTTATAAGACTAAGAGTGTGAACCGTGATCTATTTTCAAAGCATATTCTTAAGAATTTATTTTATTTACTAGTTATTCATCGAGAACATTAGCACATTTAATCACACTATGTAAGCATGGAAGTAGTTGCCAGGGAGTAACTGATGAAATCATAACCAAATTCCTTTTAACAAATGGGGTTTTTATACTCTATAATAGTGCCTAAAAGCATTTTTTTTGAAAGAAAGAGATTTAAAATTATGATCAGAAAGCACCCTCTAAATATCAAAGCTACAATTTATCCAGAGGCAGAAAGAAACAAGTTTTGACTGTATGAGCTTCCGGGCAGAGAACCTTGCCGCTCCCTTTTGACACGGCCGTAGTTACGACCGCTCACAACAGCCTCTGAAAGACTTCACTCGTGCAAATCTGCAACACACCAGATAACTTTAAACTAAGAGTTTTAACAATTTACACACGCACACAAACTATGCACCCCCGTGTAGGAGAGATGGAAATGGTACAAAACACTAACAATTAAAATATTAACCTTGCCACCGAAGGGGCAACTTGATTTTAACTTCTAAGAAAAGTCTTACAGTGAAAGTGTGGCAACTAAAATAATCATTTAAATAAAAGGCCAAGAAATGCAATCTTATATAAAATTCTACAAGGTTAGCCAGACAGTAGTTAAGATGCTCTGCAGTACACAGATACCGGCTATCAAGATCATAGGCGATGATATCAAAGTTTCCAAAGATCGGAACATATTTCAGGTATTAGGCCGTTACACTCCAAGCAATAAATTCTTTAACACACCAAATCCGACAAACATGACACAGGCAGTTACTAACGTACGGTAGATTGATAGGGAGATTACCGAACAACCCGAACCGCAGGTTGCTCTAACCCGCCTCTACTCCACAAGGGAAAAACGGACCACCCAATTTATTAAAAACCACCTTCCCAAGGGTGGGAAAACGGAGAAGAATGGTGGGACGACCCCAAAGCAAAACGGCTGGTGACCTCACCAAGAAAACAAGTAGAATTTAGCAAGAGTAAATCAAACAACATATCACCATTCACTTAACTTCTAAGAAACGGCGATTTCTTGAGAGGACCTGGGGCAGCACCCCCACATCGCTAGGCGGCCGAAGTGGCCGAGCGGTTAAAGGCGCTACAGTCTGGAAACGCACGACCGCTACGGTCGCAGGTTCGAATCCTGCCTCGGGCATGGATGTGTGTGATGTCCTTAGGTTAGTTAGGTTTAAGTAGTTCTAAGTTCTAGGGGACTTATGACCACAGAAGTTGAGTCCCATAGTGCTCAGAGCCATTTGAACCATTTGAACCCACATCGCTCTCTCGAGCCTTCCGCTGCCAGTCGCTTCAACGGACGCAGGATGGCTTGCCGATCTCCCGTCTCACGGCGTCACAGCTCGCACCGGCCAGACTGTTGTCGTTGGTTGACTCCTGTTGCTCTCGTGTCGACCGTGAAGTCACTATCACTCGCTATACGGCGCTACCCACTGGACTCACGTGGCGACCTCACATGCACCGATGCTCAAGACGGACAAGTCGTCTTGTGTCTCAGTGCGCGACTGACCAACCGATCGATCCAACCGCCAATGACCATTGCCTGAGCAAACTTGAGCAGACTGGCGGCCTAATGCGAAGACTCAGATGCAGGAACTGAGACCCGACCGGGCGACCACTCGCTGAGTTCTCTTACTGCCTAACAAATGCGGACGAGAGACAGACTAGCAAGCTGGGGACTAGAGACTGACCCAGACTGACCGACTGGCGAGCTCATAGCGCCCCTTAAATGCACGTGAGCAGGCAACCTTTCCCCTTTCTCACCAGAGGGAGACACCAAAGCTGCAATTGCGACAGCGGCGCAACCGCCACCACAAACGGAGGGCGACTGCTTCACACTACGCGCTGCGGCGCGCTCTTCAAAACAGCAATTTTTACCACGGCTCAGAGGGACAGATCCTTCAAGATCTGTTTACCTGAGTAACTAGTGTTGGCCATTTTTAAGTATTTTGCCAACCCCCTTATTGTCGGGCATTTCGAAGTGAATAAAACCATTATGAAAGTTAAACAGTATCAGTCTGGCCCACAATGCGTAAAGATGTGCGTAAATTAGTGGGCAAATGTGAAGATTGCAAATGCGACAAGTCCAAAAACAGTTTTACAGAAGGCTTACTTCAGTCCACGCGAGAAAGTGATCCCATGGACAAAATGTTCATTGATTATGTCGCACCAGTCCTACAGCAAAGGGATAGGAACGGTTAAGGTATCGTAATGGTGGACTCAATTTTTATTTTTTGGGTCATCAGGTTTTTGACTGGTTTGATGCGGCCCGCAACGAATTCCTCTCCAGTGCTAACCTCTTCATCTCAGAGTAGCATATCCAGGCTAAGACTTCCGTTATTTGTTGGATGTATTCCAATCTCTGTCTTCCCCTACTGCTCCCTCTAGTACTATGGAAGCAATTCCTTGATATCTTAACAGATGCCCTATCACCCCGTCTCTTCCCCTTGTCAATGTTTTCCACATATTTCGTTCCTCACCGATTCTGCGTTGAACCTTCTCATTCCTTACCTCAGCAATTCATTAAATTTTCAACATTCGTCTGTAGCACCACATCTCAAATGCTTCGATTCCCTTCTGCTCCGATTTTCCGTGTCCATGTTTCCCTACCATACAATGCTGTGCTCCATATGTACATTCTCAGAATTTCTTCCTCAAATTAAGGCCTATGTTTGATACTAGTAGACTTCTCTAGGCCAGGAATGCCATTTTTCCCATTGCTAGTCTGCTTGTGACGTCCTTGCTCCGTTATTTTTCTGCCTAGATAGCAGAATTCCTTAGCTTCATCTACTTCGTGAGCATCAACGCTGATGTTATGTTTCTCGCTGTTCTCATTTCTGCTACCTCTCATCACTTTCGTCTTTCTTGGATTTACTCTCAGTTCATATCCTGTAGTCATTAGATAGTTCATACCGTTCAGCATATCATGTAATTCTTCTTCACTTTCAATCAGGATAGCAATGTCAGCAACGAATCGTATCACTGATATCTTTTCACCTTGAATTTTAACTCCACTCCTGAAGCTTTCCTTTATTTCCATCATTGCTTCTTCGATGTACAGATTGAACAGTACAGCGGAAAGTCTACATCCCTGCCTTACACCCTTTTTTTTCAGACCGCCTCGTTCTTAGTCACCCACTTTTGCTATTCCCTTTGGGCTTTTGTACATATATTACCCGTCCCTCTCTGTAGCTTACCCCTATTGCTCTCAGAATTTCGAACAACGTGCACTATTTTACACTGTCGAAGGCTTTCTGCAACTCGACAAAACCTATGACATCTCTTGGTTTTTCTTTAGTCTTGCTTACATTATCAACTGCAGTCTCAGAATTGCCTCTCTTGTGCCAAACTGATCGTCATCTAATACACCCCCCAATTTTCTTTTCTTTTCTTCTATATATTATTGTTGTCGCCAACTTGGATGGGTGAGCTGTTAAGCTGACTGTGCGATAATTCTGGCACGTCTCAGCTCTTGAAGTCCTCGGAGTTGTATCATATTTTTCCGAAAGTTAGGTGGTATGTCGCCAGACCCTACTACATACAACGTGAATACTATTTTTGTTGCCACTTCCCCCAATGATCTTAGATATTCTAACGGAATGTTATTTACCCCTTCTGCCTTATTTGATCTTAAGTTTTCCAAAGCTCTTATAATTCTGATTCTAGTACTGGATCCCCTATCTCTTCTAAATCGACTCGTGTCTTCTTCTATCACATCAGACAAAACTTCCTCCTCGTTGAGGGCCTTCAATGTACTCTTTCCACCTAATGGCTCTCTCCTCTTCATTTAATAGTGGAATTACCGTTACATTTTAATGTTACCATCATTGCCTTTGATGTCGGCGAAAGTTGTTTTGACTATCCTGTATGCTGGGTCAGTCCTTCTGACAATCATTTCTTTTCCGATTTCTTCACTTTTTCATGCAGCAATTTGTCTTAGGTCCTCTGCACTTCCTATTTATTTCATTCCTCAGCCATTTGTATCTTTGTATACCTGCCTTTCTCTGAACACTTTTATAGTTTCCTCTTTCATCGATCAGCTGAAGTATTTCCTTCTTAGCCTTCATTTGTTCTCAGTTACCGTGTTTGTACCTATGTTTTTTTTTTTTCATTTTCTGTGATTGCCCTTTTAGAGATGTCCATTGCTTTTCAAGTGTACTGCCTACTGAGTAATTATCTATTGCTGAATCTGTTGCCTTAGAGAACTTCAAGCGTATCTCGTCATTTCTTAGTACTTCCGTATCCCACTTCTTTGCGTGTTGTTTCTTCGTGACTAATCTCTTGAACTTCAGCCTACTCTTCATCTCTGCTACATTGTGATAAGAGTCTATATCTGTTCCTGGGTACGCTTTACAGTTCAGTATCTGATTTCTGAATCTCTGTCAAACCATGATGTAATCTAACTTAAATCTTCCCGTACCACCCGCTCTTTTCCAAGTTTACCTCTTTCTCTTGTAATTCTTGAACAGAGTATTCGCTATTACTAGCTGAAATTTGTTACAGAACTCAATTAGCCTTTCTCCTTTCCCATTCTTGTCCTAAGCTCATATTCTCCTGTAGCCTTTCCTTCTACTCCTTCCCCTACAACTGCATTATGTCCCGCATGACTATTAGATTTTCATCTCCATTTATGTACTGTATTACCCTTTGAATATCATCATACACTTTCTCTATCTCTTCATTTTCTGTATGCGACGTTGGCATGTATATCCGAACTATCGTTCTCCGTGTTGGTTTGCTGTCGATTCTGATAGGAACTACCCTATGACAGTAACAGCCTCTCTGCCCTACCTTCCTATTTATAACAAATCCTATTCCCTTTATACCATTTTCTGCTGTTGTTGATATTACCCTATACTCATCTGACCACAAATGCATGTCTTCTTTCCAGAGCACATCAGTGACCCTTACTGTGGATAGATTAAGCCTTTGCATTTCTCTTTTTAAAGATTCTACCATCCCTACTACGATCAAACTTCTGACATTCCATTGCCTTTCTCATCCTCATGCCATTGGCCACTGCTGATTCTTCCGCCTTTAGGGGCAGTTTCCCTCCCTAAGGATAAGTGGGAGCCTGAACCTCTGTTCGCTCCTCCAACCTCTTTAACAAGGCCGTTGGCAGAATGAGGGGGACTTCTTATGCCGGAAGTCTTCGGCCGCTAATGTTTATTATTAAACAAAATTTAAGACGTTGCGGGTATCACACCGGAACCGAGAACGCTTCGAATATTACACAAAGGCGCTACACATAGACTACGGGGACGCCATTGCCTGGTGTATAAAGTTGGATCCGTGCAGTCGTATGACAACGGTCTTCACCATTCGCCAGTTGTCTAGACTACTATCCACTTTTGGCCCTCGTTCAGAGAGTGGTTGGTGACCGTACTGAGCCCTTTTGTCCAGTTTAAGTGTTTCTGTTCACCACGCTACCATACTGCCCTTGACGTTCGATTGCCGAAACAATGAACAGTAATTTGAAATCTGCACTGATCATGTTTAATTAGGTTCTTCACGAGATTCGTAAGGCAACACCCATCTCCTTGACGTGGAGTTACCGTCTGAATTCACCACTGTCTACTTTACGGTCTGTGAACGATCTTTCGCTGGACAAAATCACACCTGAGGTCATACAGCAACCATTGAAGAGAGCCAGAAAAAATACAGGGCTCGCACGCTGGAGGTAGACACAGCGCTATTATAAGGGTCGCCATGCATGCAGGGTGAGGGTTGGTGTTGATGTTTTTATTTCCAATCTTTGCGGCCATGGTTAGGGTGACGTATCGATATTTTCTAAGTTGGTCCCTCGCTTTGTGGGTCCATGTGGAAACATCCAGATGCTCAACCCTATCAGCCCCTTGGTACGCAATATCGTCAAAGGCAAAGTGACCAAGTTGCAAGTTTCTCAAATTAAAAAGAAAAGTGAGGGTGTTCAGATAAAACATACTAAACTCTATCTCGGCGGATGTAGACCTGCTCTATACAAGAACGTTGTTTTGACCAGAATACCACTCTCGGACTGATAAAGTTCAATATATCAGGACAGAAAGGCGAGCGCGCCCTCAGCTGCTGTTTCCACTTTCCCTATGAATCTGTAACTGCCTCACCACGTGCTTGTCAAAACGCCTGGCACGGAAAACCGTCGCAGATTCCGCATGGCTGTCGCGATTGATAGATCGATCCGAGCCTGCGTAACTCAGACATGAATTTGAAGGGCATCTGTAAGTGATGGATCTGGGGATCGGTGCTCCTGTAGAAGGTGTACATTAAAATGCGCTATCTCTTGACATGGAGGGTGGGGAGTCGGTATCTGCATATACATGAAAGAAGAGCCTATAATGTTTAAATGCTGTGGTTTCTGGCTCTGCACATTTATGATATTTGAATAAATATTAAATAAATAACTTGGGCATATTTGTCAGTTGCACAATGGATAGCAGTAAGACGTAAAAATGGAAGTTTTGCGAGAGAATACGTAAGCATGTGCTCTGGTAACAATATCACACTTATCGAAGACACAACGGAACAAACTAATAAACTAAACGATTAACAAATGAGTGATTGTTGCTGTTTTTCATAACGCTCTCAGATGAGTTAGGAAATTACATTTACAACTGCGTTTTCCGGACTCCACCACGAATTATCATTAATTAGTAATTATGGAGAGGTCAGAGGAATCTTTAAATGACGACATTCAGGCACATATACTGATATAATACATATTCGGCAGAATTATAAGAATAAAGAAAATTTCACCTGTATGCACGTGGTTGCCAAACAGTAGTGCACTTGGCTTGAGTGCACGAATCAACAGAATAAAAATTCATCGATAAGAATAAACTGTTAATTGTTGCACCACAGAAAATGTTCAGAATTAAATTTGGAACTTTTCCCCGAGAATCAGTAACTGTGACATGTAACGTTTCTCACAACGTGTGAACACGCGGTCGTCACTAACAAAATTCTACATAAAATGAGTAGTAAAATTCAGAATAGCTAAGAAAATTGGACTGGATACATTACTGTGAGAGGTGATCTGCCGACTTAAAGTTCTCATATTCGTACTTAACACGTGCTGAGACTACAAAGATACGTAGGAACTAGACTCGAAACTGCAATCGACATTAGTGAAGTTTGAAAAATTTCTTTAATTATGTTGTACTTGAGAGACCAAACAACGAAGTAATATCAAACTGAACTGAGAAGATATATCACAAGTCCACATGTTCGAACAAGGGTGGAGCCGAACGACAGCCTGCATGCGTCGCTAAGTTCAATTGTTCATAATTTTACAGAATTAGGAACTATTTTGGAAGCCACTCGTCCCGTTCCCCAGAAGTGCCCAGAGAGCTGCCTGGTTAGTGGTGTCAGACTGTACAAGAGCTTCGTCCAAGGCGAAGAGAAGCCTGTTTTCTACCTGGTACGTACTTACAGGGTTGGCTATTCTGCCACTGTAGCCGACTACTCTTACTACCACAGATCTAGATACTGATATTTATCTTGTACACTCTCATTCATGCTTTTCATTCATCAGGCGAGAGGAGGAAATGATGTATAGCTGCGCGGGATTACCCGAGCGGTCTCAGGCGCTGCAGTCATGGACTGTGCGGCTGGTCACGACGGAGGTTCGTGTACTCCCTCGAGCATGGGTGTGTGTGTTTGTCCTTAGGATTATCTAGGTTAAGCAGTGTGTAAGCTTAGGGACTGATGACCTTAGCAGTCAAGTCCATAAGATTTCACACACACACAATGATGTATATACTGAGATATATAACATAGATCTATTGAATATGTTTGTGGGGCTCCGATAGTTAACAAAAGCTTAGTAAAATGTGAAGTGAAGTAAAAATAACATACCTTGTCGACGCTATAGACACACTCAGCTGCTCAGCATTTCTTATGTAGTTTACAGATTGCGCCCAGAATTGAGGTGATAGACATCCTTCCATTTTATATGTTTCATGCAGGGAGATAAAAACAACATTGGTACTAGACCCCTGTTGCCACCGTGGAAATTGAAATCATTGTTGTGTTTCGCTCCCTGTGGTTCTAGTAATGGCAACCGGTACTATTAAGAAGTGGTAGGAGACTGTTTACTGGGTCCTTATTAGACACGATTTCCGTTGGCTCTACCGACTCGGAGATTCTGTGTCTTTCGCCCGCCAGAGCTTCGCATTGGAAGGTTAGATGTGGTGCAGTTTCTTCTTACCCACCACGTACTTCACATTTAGCGGCTTTATTCTCTGTGTCCTCGCGTGCTGATGTTTTACGAAGTTCTATGTCCAGTCATGAGTTCTACTACTAATCTGATTTGTTTCCTGTTCACGTTTATTAATATAGAACTTCTTTTGAAATATGGATCTGCCAACATTCGCTTGCCAGTTTCTGATTTTGAATAGTAATACAATATTCTACGCGCTGTCTCCTGATTTAGCTACATAGTGTTTATTGTATCATCTCGGTTGCCGGCCGGAGTGGCTCAGCGGTTCTAGGCGCTACAGTCTGTAACCTCGGGACCGCTACGGTCGCAGGTTTGAATCCTACCTCGGGCATGGATTTGTGTGCTGTCCTTAGATTAGTTAGCTTTAAGTAGTTCTAAGTTCCAAGGGAACTGATGCCCTCAGGAGTTAAGTCTAATAGTGTTCAGAGCCATTTGAACCATCTTCGGTTATGCAAGTACCGGTCCAATAAATCGATTCATCACCCATGTCCTGGCCATTCTGTTAGCTTGTTCATTGCCACTAATTCCTGAATGACCAAGGACCTACTGCAGGATTACCCTATTGCTTTCCCCTAGTCCCCGAAGGTCTTCATTGCATTCTGTAATGACCTTTGATCTCGATGCAGAGGCTGATAGATATTTCACAGCTGCTTAGCAATCTGAATAAATGACTAACATTGCCACTACATTTTGGTTTCTATATGAAAGTTAGCATTACTTTACCTCCCACTCTATAAAAAATAATGTACCTATTACCATAACAATGTCCTTACAATCTGTTATCCACCTTAAACTCACTTGCTAACCTATCACAAAACATATTCTAATTTGAACTGAACCGTAACTGGTTTAAAGACAACCTCTCTTTACACTAAATGTGCAACTGTAGTTAAACAACATGATCCTAATCAGAATTTCCACTTACCTCGCGTCTAGTGACAGCAATGGTTCAGATTTCTCGAAAGCACAACAGCAAACATCAAGCAGGCAGCAGCTAATGTAAATTTCTGTTTCAAAATGAAATTTCCAAACAATATTCAAACTGTTGCTTATCTGATGGTTTAATGTGAATAATGATTTACAAAGTGTTCAACGATGACAGAGTACTTCTATAAAAATATAACAGCTTAATCAACTGAAATCTTAATGCATGAGTCAAGGAAGTGGGGTAGTCATTGTCTCAGCTCTTGGCAAGTAACTAGCTGCCAACAATCATTTCTACTAATTACGTGAGCAGTGCTGCAGTCTTTTCCAAAAAAAATTATTATGAAAAATTTACATTCCTTTCACTTTTCAATGAATATATCATATTCATTATCGGTGTCCTCCTGTTGCACCTAAGCGGCCCAATCTCTGTACCTTACCGAGCTCCCCAGCATCCACCTTCTACTTCATTCCGTCATACTGTAACCCCATCTATTCTCGTATGTCTTATTACAGTGGTGAATATCCAGAACATAATCTTAGGAATTTATTATCTAGTTCTTGCCACAGACACTTTTAGTGCTCATAAGAGTGCTTTTTGCCTCGTAACGTTTATTATTTATACAGTTTCGCACCCCTCTACTTCTAGAGCTTCATCGAGATACTTGACATTCCAGTATACGTTGTATGTGATGAATTTGGTTCCTTCATCAGTGGTGCTACATCAGTTTTCTTGGGCCTGACACCTAGATGCTGCTTACTGCACCAGGTTTCGGAAGTGTGTAGTACACTTTCTGCTGTTGTTTCTCGGAAAACTTGGTCGCGGAATTTTTAAATTTTCGCAATATTATTCGTACCACGTCCAGGTGGTAGAGGCAAGCCCTGCCGATGCGCTAATTATGTAAGCCAATGGACGGTATTGCTGACATTACGATAAAACAGTCCAGGCAGAGTGGCGTTTACGAAACCGGTCAACGGCCGAGCGCATGAAATGAAGTGTGACCAAAAGTGAAGTAATATTTTATTACTCGGGAACCAAAAAACTCATACTTTACAGATTTAACTGGATCTAGCAACGATTGCTCAGTAGAAAACGAGCTAGAAAAAGCTAAAGGGACAAGTAATATAAAAAACACTATTCATCATCATCGTATTGGTCTACATCGGAAGCATAGCTATAAGTGTATAAGTAATCGAACTGCACTGAGTAGCAAAGGATGCAGACCTGATCTCTGCAACGACGTTGTTTCGACCAAAATACCCACCCTCGTACTGATCAGGTCTCTTGCCTCCGAGATTTAACATGTCACGGCCGATCGGAGGTAGGCCATCCTTCGTGAGTTTGGACTTGGTGTTACAGTCAGCGCACAAGCGATGGGACACAGCATCTCTGAGGTAACGGTGAAATGGGAATTTCCCGTACGACCATTTCACGAGTGTACCGTGATTATTAGGAATCGGGTAAAATATTAATACAAAGCTTTACGCCTCGTTTGGCTGTCAACACTAACATTGGATTGTTGATGCCTGGTGGAAGCTCTAAGTTCGGTAATGGTGTAGGGCGTATGCAGTTGGAGTAATATGAGACCCCTGATATGTCTAGATACTAGTCTGACAGGTGGCACGTACGTAAGCATCCTGTCTGACCGCCTGAATCCCTCGATGTCCATTGTGAATCCCGACAAACTTGGGCGATTCCAGCAGCTCAATGTGACACCCCACGCGTCCAGAATTGCTACAGAGTAGCTACAGGAATACTCTTCTGAGTTTTAACACTTCCGCCGGCATCAAACTCTCCAGACATGAACATTTTTGAGCATATCTTGGATGCCTTGCAACGTGCTGTTCAGAAGAGATATCCATCCCCTCTTACTGATACTGATTTGTGGTAAGCCTTGCAGGACTCATGGTGTCAGTTCCCTCCTGCGCTACTTCACACATTAGTCGAGTCCATGTCACGTCATGTTGCGGCAGTTCTGCGTGCTCACGGGGGCCCTACAGGATATTGAGCAGGTGTACCAGTTTCTTTGGCTCTTCAGTGTACAGGAAAGAAAAACCTTTGCTATTTAAAGTAACTGGGTTGCTGGATCTCCACATTTAAGGTAGTTGAATAAATATTAAATAAATAACTTCGCCATATTTACCTGTTGCACAACGAATAGCAGTAGGACATAAAAATGGAAATTTGCGAGATAATATGTAAGCACTTTGATTTGGTAAAAATATCACTTTCATTATAGACACAACTGAACAAACTAGTAAACTAAACAACTATTGAGTGAGTGATGGCTGCTTTTTTTAATATTGCTCTCGCCTGGGTTACAAAATAAAAACTGCATGTTGGAGACCCTGTCATGATTTGTCATTAATTGTTAATGAGGTCACCGTCAGAGGAATCTTTCAATGCAACATTCACGCACTTATACAAATACAATAGAGATTCTGGACGAATATAAGAATAAAGAAAAACTCCATCAGTATGCACGTTGTTGGTAAACGGTCGTCCCCTTGGCCTGAGTGTACGAAGCAAGTCAACAAGAATTCATCAGTAAGAATGAACTGTTAATAGTTGCATCATAGAAGAAGTTCTGAGACTAATTTGGAACTTTAACCCCAAGAATCAGTAACTGTCACATGTAACGTTTCTCACACTCCACGAACACGTGGTCGTCACAAACAAAAATCCTGCATAATATGAGTGGTAAAATTCAGAATACATAAACAAATTGGGCAGGATATATTACCGTGAGACACGATCTGCGAAGGTAAGGTCTTGAGATCCGTACTTATGCTGGGACAACGAAGATACGTGGGAACTACATAATGAACTGAAATCAAAATCAGAGTAGTTTCAGAATGTTCAATTATGCTATACTTGTGAGATCAACGAATTACGAAATCAGACTGAACTGAGAAGATATATCACGCGCCATGTGTTCGAACAGGGGGGAGCAGGACAATAGCTTGCATGGGTGGGTAAGTGGAACTGTTCATAATGTTCCGAAATTAGCAAGAAAAATTCAATATACCACTCGTCGAGCAATGAACGATGAAAGCAAGACGATAATTTTGATTGGAGCTGAAATCTACAAAAATAAGATAAAGAGTTAACTGCGAATAGGCACAGTCACACTTAGTCGTTGCCACCGTCTGGCGTTTGTGGACGCTCAACTGCGCGGTCATCAGCTCCCGTACCGTGTCCCAATCTTTATACAGTCCAATTTCAGACACGTTCAAAAATGATGATGGAATGATAGGGACAACTCAGTCCCCGGGAAGACAAAATCCCCAACCATGCCGGGAATCGAACTCGGGGCCCCGTGATCCGGAGGCAGCACCGCTAGCCTTTTTTTTAACACTTATTTAAGAACAATGTTACACATTCCAAATACATACTAAATACATGCACTAACCATGCACACATTTATACAGGAAATGATTTAAACAAAAAGAGTTTGATCATTGTAGTTATGCTGATGTTAAAGAAATATAACCGAAGATTGTGTTACTGGCTAAATTACCAGAAAGAAATAATTTGAATACCAAGAAAAGTTTTTTTAAAGACATTCAGACTCCTTCAAATGTGAATAAATAAAAAACTGCACTTTGAATTACATGTGCTCCAATCTTTACAGAAGCATAAATAGCACTTCATGAAGGATATCAGCAAGTTTTTGGGATAATTTTAATATATTAATGTACAAAAGGAAATCGTCACCGTGAGAGACAGGTCAAGGAAGATACTGATCTTTAACCTTCTCAGCTCAATCAGACTAGCTATGAGCGTTTCACACGATTATATGGACGTCACTAGAAATTACACAGAATATGGAACATATATTCCCAACGCACTTAAAAACTATTTAATAATCGTATTATACAATGTGTTAACTGACAATAGTGGAGAAGAGACGTTATAAAACTGACCAGCCTTCGAACTACACGTCCTGGACATGAATGGAATGATTATTGTCTGAAGCGATCAGACCTGTATAATAGATCATTCACTGGAAAACTGACTTACACATGACGGTGCAAAAATGAACAGGGCATTTGCCAGCTATTGAATATTACATTATATTAGATACAATATTATGGTTTTAACCAATCGATAAAGACATTTCCATAAAAACTGCCAATTTTCACATTAATACGATGAACCATTAATGCAGCTATATTTTTCTGTGTTTTGACACTGTTTGACACACAATCTGACTGTCACATAAGTTATGTACACTATGTTACAAAATTTCAAAAATCACTTTATGAAGTAGAAAAAATACAAACCAAAAGTTTACACAAAAAATTTAAATAATATCCTTAAGGTAACTACAGTACATCACTAGCAGCACAGTCTTCTCTGGAGACAACTGATAGTTGTTCAGAGGACGAGCTGTCCTGTCCACGCCCTCACTCTGCCAGCAAAAACAGTGCGATGAGGAGGCAGAGGAACCCTAAGCCAAAATGCGAATGGAAACTGATGAACAGAAAGATAATACGTATACGGCACCAGAAAATGAAGAAATTAATTTCCAAGAGACAACAGGTGCAGTACCCGATTGCAAAGATCAGCAGCCATGTGTTAGTAAACAATTTCAGGGAGAGTTTACAAAACTCCCGTCTCCACTGGTTTCTCCCGATCAGCAAGTAAGTGATATTAATAAATAATAAGGAAGTGGTGGCCAAAATTAAATCATGGTCAACGCCGCAGGACAGGCGACAGCAACAGAAATTGAGAAAGCGTCTGCTGTTACTCCAGATGAGTCGCGAAGTAAAATGATAACTCAACCAATTGTGTATGTAGCTCGTAACCAAGGTAAGCGAAAATCCGAAAAGGGTGACCCAAGCCCAAAGCATGTTCTGTACGAAACAGTCCTACACGAATCACTGGAGGAAAAATCAGAAAGTTTAGAGGGAAATAAGTCTGCTAGCGGTACAACAGAAAACCTCAGAAGTAGGAAAAAAACGGGACAGTAACTAGTAAACTGACATAAGTGTTATCGATGTTCAGCATTCCGAGAAAACTGTTAATAGTTTAACTGTACCCTGAACCACAGGAAACTAAATTAGTTCATCAAAACAACTACATAGGGACAGCGCAATGACGCAGTCTTATTCTTTCGCCACTATTAACTGAAATAAAAATACGTATGATTGGAAACTATTTACACTTCAGGAATTTTTGTACGAATCCGCGACTGATATTGCACAGTTGCAAGAAGTTCTATGGCGGATTTAGTAATTCCCGGTTATGTCAGTTACATAAATGTCTCACGAAGCAAGTGTTTGAATAGTTGTTTTGGTGAGGGAAGGGATTCCAGGAAGTGAGGTAAACGAGTGGAATCCGGAAGGGGAAAAGGACTAGGTATCTATGTTGTGACTGTCATCAATTCGTATGTCCCTTCAGGAAGTTCTCACCGAGCTGACAGGGCACGTTACTTCAAAGATGAACTGTTTTACTTGTTAAGGAAAAATCCAAGACAGTAATTACTTGGAGGTGATTTTAATTGCGTTTCAAATCGAAAAGTTCAGTTACCTAATTTTTATTTCTCAAGTGAACTAAAACAACTAGTTACCGGTTTAGAATTAAAGGATATATGAGAAATCAAATACCCCTCCATTGTTGAGTTCACTTATGTCAAGGCAATATCTCATACCACGATTGATAGATTATATATTTCTAAATATCATGAAACTTCGATGATAAAAGTAGAACCCATTCCTTCAGACCATTCAAGTGTCTTAGTTTGCATAAATATAACAAGACAGCCAGTTCTCCGATTCAAGAATCAGTGGAATTTTAACATTTCCTTGTTAGTAAATCATGATTTAGAAGACCTGATTGAAGAAGCATGGGCAATATGCCTGCGTGCTCGTAGTAGATATGCCACTGGTGGGCTAAAATGGCGAAGCCAAATTTGAGGAAGGTTCCTATTCAATACAGTGCCCAGAGCGCAAGAGAAATGAAATGCAGTATAGAATATTACTATTCCATTTTGAGAGATCTATATGCTCAGGTCTCTGCAGGTTCCTCACTTCGCATAGCAGACATCAAAAACGTAAACCCAAGTTGCTTAATATCAAGAGAAATCAAATGGAAGGGGTTGAAAATAAAATCGAAGGCAAATTCGGTGTCAGAAAACGAAACTACTTAGCTATACTATTTAGTGAAGCATATGAAAAACGGAAGGAGGACTTTTATTGATGAAATTTGAAAAAAAAAAAGATACGATTCTCAGAACCCAGCAGGATATCGTGGACGAAATTTATCGCTAATATTGCGAGCTATATTCTGTAAGTCAAAGTAGTGATGCATAGTTGGAAACATTCCTTGACATCCTAGTCCCACAGCTTACAGAAGATGACAACGACAATTTATCTCGAGGTAGACAGTGAAGGGAACGTGTATGAGACTCTGTGCGCCTCACCACCAAAAAAATACCCAGGACCGGATCGTCTGCCATCAGGGTTTTACATCCGTTACCTGCCAATAGTTGGTGCGAAAATCACAGGCATTCTAAATTAGGTTATTCAGGGAATAACGATTCCAGCTGAGTTTAAGGAGAGTAAAATCATTCATGTGCCAAAAAATTATCGAAACAAAGGTTTACATAATTTTCTTCCAATTTCACTGCTGAATTCCGATTATAAATTAATAGCTAGAATAGTAAACAAGAGAATTTCGTGCCTTATAGATAAAATTATTAGTAAATGTCAGAACTGAGGGCCGGACAGAGGCATTTTTTCTAAATATAGCAGAATACAGCGATATCATTGCAATAACTTCTGTAACAACATAAAGTGTGTTTTATTTCTTTTAGGTTTTTATAAAGCCTTCGATGTAGTAAATCATGAATATCTCCTACAGACGTTGAGGAAAATAGGATTCAACGATAGGGTCATATAGTTGATAATGAACATAGCAACTGGAATAAATGTAAATATAGCTGTGAATTGCCAACAATCCAGGCCGATACAAATAAAACGAGGTGTTGTTCAAGGAAGTCCTCTGTACATGTCGCTTTTCGCAGTTTCACTGGAACGTTTCCTCCAACATGTCCATTCTGGATTAAAAGGCTTAACTTTATAAGGAAATAAAACAGCTGTGAGAGCCTATGCTGACGATATGGGGGTCATTATAAGGGATAACGAAGAGGTAACGACGCTAGCAACAGTGACTGATACATACTGTAGAGTATCTGGAGCCAATGAAAATGAAAGTAAAAGTAAGATGTTAAATCTCGTAGGTTTTGATAATATCAACGTCGAGTGGGCAAAATTAGTCCGACAACATAGAACACTTGGGATCGCCCTGACAGTATGCCCCATGAAAATGACAGCTTTAAATTGAAAAGTTTCAGCAGATAAAGTGCAAGGAGCCATTACAAAGAATTTAACTCGATATATAAACCAAGTTCAATGAACAAAGCATATTAACTAAGGCATCCAGCTAAACCTTATCATACTGCCCAGCTGTTTCCAATACGGAAAATGATAGCGAGGAGATAATGTCCAAAATCACAAACCTGTTGTGGAAAGGTGAAGTGTTCAGAGTATCTGCGAAAGTAGCCACATTAGGGCCTAAAAATGTTTGACTATAATTAACTGATATAACGGCTGAAGCCTCTACACTTTTTATGAAAATGCAAGTTAATGTGATAAGAGACTTGCGAGAATGCATAACAAGCCAACTTTTCGAGATAATTAAACCTCGAAGCCTGCCTCCCCGATTGACGAGTAGAATGTAAATGGTCTTTTGCAGCATGTGAGTGTTTTCCGTGTCAAGTTCGTTGATGTCAGTGCCGAAATCAGAGAGACATGACACTTAACATCAAGAGCCATAATGCGGTAACGAAAAAAAAGCGAAAGAAGGAACAAAATAGAACGACAGTTTCCAAACATTGATTGGACTAAGATTTGGGAAAAACATTAGTTCTAATGTGCTCACGTCTAATATAAAAACCTCATGATGCAAGACAGTTAAGAATGTAATTAGCACCAATGAAAGACTATACGCATTCGGACTCTGTGAAACCAATTTAGGTCCACAGTTCCATCTAGTTGACACAATAAATTGTAGATATTTTGCAGTGAACACATAGTGCGTAGTGGGGCGATCACTCTATTGTAAAAATAATTCAAAAGCCAAGATCGTTAAGTACTGTTTACTGGATAAGCGGTTTCAACACACTGAAGGTGACGTCATCGGATCTGTGAAGATATAACACGACAGGTCTTACATGAGTTACACTATATACATTACTATTAATACAGTACCACATACCTGAACGTAGCTTAATATTTATAAACCATCTGAAGAAAGTGCATTATCCATATTAGTGCCTTACAAAATTCCATATGGCGTTAATATGGATAATACCTTTGCTTCAGATGTTTTTACTCTGTAATTGACGTACTTTATAATATGTATAGTATATATAGTATGCATAGTATGAATAGTACGTACAGTTAGTGTATGCGAAAGTGTTCTTTCCATGGTATTTGATGAGCAGTAATAGTAAAGTTGTATTGTAGTAGCAACGAGTGGTTATACCATAGCACTGTGTGCACACTGCTTGGATGGCGCTATCTAGAGGCCGGTTGTGAATCACTAGAATGGCAGCAGGTAAACCGGCGCGGAATAAGGCAGTGTGATGCCAACCGTTGTTAGTAGGGCAGCGGTCAAGTACCAAATAGTTTTATCTTGTGACTTCGGTTTTACATAACTAGTGGAAAAGAATGACAATGACAGCAGTTTTTTATTTTCTTGTGACAATGATTTTATGTCTGCTGGTCTGCCTCAGGTATCGCTATAACCAAATGGTTTTTAAACGTTAAGCTACATTCAGGTGTGTGATACTGTACTAATAGTAATGTATGAACTGTAACTCATGTAAGCCCTCCCTCAAACCTCTCATGTTATATCTTTACAGATCTGATGATGGCACCTCCAGTGCTTTGAAACCGGTTATCCGGTAAACAGGAATTAAGCGATCTTGGCTTTTAAATTATTTTTAAATTCGTAGATACACTTGCAGCGGTCACATGAATAGTTGGAAGTGGATGCAAGAGCAAATAGCTCTGATTTCAAGGACATCCCCTGAGAGTATATCGCTCTCATTGATGCACAGTCCTGAAGCACGCTTTTTCCCACAGGCAAAAAACAACACTGTGTACTGGTTGCTGGGAAATTTTGTTAATTACGTCATTAAAAAACTAAGATCCGACAGCACCATAAAGTTCAAGGTACACATGCTGTGTGAATACCACAAAATTAGAAGGTATTCGAATCACAAGAAAAAGTTCGGTAATATGTTAAATATTATATCTGATAGAATGAGCATTGGTTAATGTAAAAAAGAAGACTGTGTTGCCAGTGATGTATTGTAGTTTCAGAGTTGAGACCAATTACCTGTGTTCAAATATGGTTCAAGTGTCACTCAGCACTATTGGACTTAACATCTGAGGTCATCGGTCCCCTAGAACGTAGAACTACTTAAACCTGACTAACCTAAGGACATCACACACATCCATGCCCGATGCAGGATTCGAACCTGCGACCGTAGCGGTCGCGCGGTTCGAGACTGAAGCGCCTAGAACCGCTCGGCCGCACCGGCCGGCCATTACCTCTGTAATCTAGTCAGCTATTTCCAGGGATGTCGGCTGAACAGGACGGGACACCTTGTCAAAAGCAAATAACAGAGTATTCTTCCTGAGGTTTGTAGCTACGGTTAATCCAGCGACGAAATTTCGGTTAAACACCCAATATTGCAATTATCATCAGCACGACTAGAAGGAGCAATCAGATCACAAGGAATATGAACGAACACGGAGATTAACGGACGGATAACACTCAGCGAAGCTCAAGTACAGCGATGTAAACACGGAATTGCAGTGCAGCAGTAAACAACGTCCACTCGCTGGCGCGGCTGAAACTGAACTACCGCTAGACCACTTGCTGCGGACAACCTCTTTGCTACCTGATATGTGCTTTATGGGACTGGCTATTCAGCCACACTAACAGTACACTCTCATTTACGCTTTTCATTCATCAGGTTAGATGAGAGAATGATGTGTATACCGACATATTGTACATAGATGTATTGAATATGCGTGGTCGTGCTCGGACAGTTACCAACAGTTAGTAAAATTTGAAGTGAAATAAAGATAATATACCTTGTAGCCACTATAGACGCACTCAGCTGCTCAGTCTTTTTTATTTAGTTTACAGTTTGCGCCCAGATTTCAGGTGCCAGAGGTACGTACATTAAGTTAAATGTTAAGCAAAATGACGAAGCCGGCCGGAGTGGCCGCGCCGTTAAGGGCGCTACAGTCTGGAACCGCACGACCGCTACGGTCGCAGGTTCGAATCCTGCCTCGGGCATGGATGTGTGTGATGTCCTTAGGTTAGTTAGGTTTAAGTAGTTCTAAGTTCTAGGGGACTTATGACCACAGCAGTTGAGTCCCATAGTGCTCAGAGCCATTTGAACCATTTGAACCAAAATGACGAAGAGGCTCCTGTAGAGACCCTTCAAGTAAAGCAAACAGGTACCATTAAGAAGTGGTAGAAGACTCTTCACTAGGTCCTTATTACACGCAATTTCCTGAGTCTCTGTTGAGTCGAATATTTTGTGACTTTTGCACGCTAAAGCTTCGCATTCGATGATTATATGTGGTGCAGTTTGACCCTTCTCACCACGTAGTCCACACGTAGTGGGCTTTTCCTTCCGTATCCATCGCGTGCTGATGTTTTATGAAGTTTCCCGGCCAGTCACGAGATCTACCACGAGTTTTATACATATGTTTCCTGTTTAAGTTCCTCATTATAGAACTTCTCTTGAAATATGGATTCGGCAACATTGGTATGCCATATTTTTGATTTTGGGTCATAGATCAATATTCTACGTGCTGCCTTCTGATTCAGCTATGTATGGTAGTTTTGATTGTACCATCGCCATAGGTTATGACAGGTTCCGGTCCAATAAATCGACACATCGCGCCTGTCCTGGTCATTCTATTACCTTGATCATTGCCATCAATTCCTGAGTGACCAGGGACCCCCCGTAATTTTACCCTGTTGCTGTCCCCTAGTCTGCAAACGGCTTCATTGTATCTTTTATATCGTTCCAGGGGCTGATAGATATTTCACAACTGGTTGGCAATCTGGATACCTGAGAACATTCACACTGTTTTTCTGTTTCTGCGTGAAATTTAGCCCTACTCTACCTTTCACTCTTTAAAAAAAGTTACTTATTACCAAGACCATGTTGTTACAAACTATTATCCACCTTGAGCTCGTATCCCAACCTTTAGCAAAGTATAACGTAATTTCAACTGAAATGTAACTGGTCTGAATACTACCTCCCTTCATGTAAAATGTGCATCTGAAATAAAACAAATACATGCCCCTAATCAAAACCTCCACTTACCTCGCGTCTTGTGACAACACTTTTGCAGATTTCTCGAAAGTACAACAGCAAACGGCAAGATGACAGCAGCTAAGCTAGATTTCTGTTTCAAAATGAAATTATCAAACGATATTCAAACTGTTCCGTACCTCTTGGTTCAATGTGAACAACGACACAAAGGGGTACAAAATTTGCAGAGAATTTCTATAAAAATGAAACAGCTTAATCAGTTGAAATGTTATTTAACGAAGTTAACTATGTGGCAATAATCATTTCTACAAATTAGGTGCTCAATGCTGCAGTCGTATCTCAAACTCGTCCAATAAAAAAAAAAAATTGTTATTCAAAATTTATATTCCTTTCAACTTTCAATATGTAGATGATATTCATCCTAGTTGTCCTTTACAACACATCTTTCTTCATCTAAAAGATACAATCAGAAGTCAACACAGTCCTAAAAAATACGTCCCTCGGCTCCCCTACTTAAAATAACGTATCAGAGTGCGCAGAGGCAAATATTTTGCCACGACAAGACTAAAGATTGTTTAACATCAATTGCTCTCTCTCTAGCGTGCACATGAAAAAATCAAGACAACATGACCACCATACAAAAATAGGTGCTACGATCTTCGTAACACCTACGGCAATGCTCCTCCGTGCACACCCTCATAGCGGAAAATTTCGCCTGTGGTAAACTTCCCTCGAGAGACTGCTCTCTCTATACTACGCTGTGCCCCGTATATTCGGGTCCCAGCAGGTTTATCTGTTTTCGACCCTCCAGCATACCAGACTATGTCTCCTGAAAGGAGTTGTGGTTCATTCTTCCACTGCTCCCTTCTGGCAGTTGTTACGTCGAAAAGTTTAAGTAGCAAAAAATTATTGTGTGGTCAGTCAGCATTTCACAGACGGTTCCTATGTATACCCCCTCACTACACTGGTCGGAAATTCTCGTTGTGCTAAAGGAATCAAGTTATTCCTAATTTTTTAACTGTATGTCCCTGCCGCTGTCTCCATAGTAACCAAAAGATGCAATGGTGGCATGTCCAGCATGGTCTCCATACCAGCAGTGGGTGCGCTGCTAATTCCACCTGTTATAGCTAACCAGTCCAATGTCTGCACCTTACCAACCTCTCAAACAACCACCTTCTACTTCATTTCGCCATACTGTAGCCCCATCACTTGTCATAGGTTTTATTAGAGTAGTGAATATCCAAAACATGTTCATAGGGATTTAGAACCTAGTGTCTACAACTGGCCCTTTTAGTGCTCAAAAGAGTGTTTTTTGCCTATAAATGTTTATTCTTTATGTGAATGACTCATGATAGTTTCGCAGCCCTCTGCTCGTACAGTTTCATCAAAAAGCTTGACATTCAAGTATACGATGTATGTGATGAATTTGCTTCCTCGTAAATGTTGCTACATCTGTTTTCTTGGGCCTGACACTTATATTCTTTTTTCTGCACTAGTTTTCCGCAATGTGTAGTACACTTTGTGCTGTTGCGTCCTTTAAAATTTCGGCGCGGGATTTGTGAATTGTTAGAATTTTATTCCTACCGCCTGCATTCAGTAGAGGCCCGCCTGTCCTATGTGGTAACTAAGTAAGCCACTCGACGGTATTGTTGCCACTATGATAAACAATCCAGGCAGAGGGGCGTTTACGACACCTGTCAACGGCCGAGAGCATGGAACAGTCTGACCAGGAGTGAAGTAACATTTTATTACTCGGGAACGTATGCGCTATCAATAAACTCACACTTCGCAATGTAACTGGTTATAGCGACTCGTTCTCAGCAGAGAACGAGATAGAAAAAGCTAAGAGAACAAGTAATATAAAGAAAACCTACTGGTCACCCTCTGATAGGTCTACATCAGAATCATGGCTGTAAGCGTATAAATAATCGAACTTCGTTGCTCCAAGCATTGAGCAGTACTGCCATTCCGTCTGCCTATTGAACCAAAGAGAAAGATGTGCTTTTGAATTTCAGAAAAACCACAATCCACTCTTCTTAATGAAGATCGGTTGACTACCTGCCCACTGACTGACTCATCGAGCTCCGGCGAGGAGTAGTAGCTGGGACTTCGGAAAATTCACTGATGTAGGGGGCTGGTGTGCGGCCAATGCAGTGCAAGCTGTTTACAGCCTGGATGGTTGAAGTGCGACTTCGAGGCCTTCTAGAGACATGAATTTAGTCGGCCATCACCCCGGGTGATCCCAGGGGGAGTTAACAAGGGCATTACTGCTCAGCAATTGGAATCTGTTGTCGCTACTGCCCCCAAGTGTGTGGCATGGAGACCACAAGTAAGAGCAGGGGTGCATAGACAACAGGACTCTGATCGACCTCACGGCACTCCCTCGTTCTTCACTTCTGGTGGGCAGCTCAGCATCGCGGTAGCTGCCACTCATGACCCAGGCCAACTGACGTCACCAACGGGAAGGGGCGTCGACGTATTCCTCGATCGGCCGTGTTTGCAAGCACAAAGCGCGTTCGTGAGGAGAGCTGGAATGCAGTATAAGGCTGCTTTCATAAAGATCTGTAAATAATACAACTGTATGAGTATACAGCCCTGCGATAATCTGCCCTCTGCTTCACCATCTCACCCATCATGAGGGGCAGAGGTCAGGAATAGGCCCAGCTGTTACAGTTAGTGTCATGAAGTAATCGTTACGTTTCATGACGCAGGTTGTCTGGGGAAGTGTTTGTACAGCTTACAAACCGTACAGTTTGCCAAGAGAAGTGAATGTTCGCTAAGCTTGAGACCAAACACTGTTTTCTAGAGTCGGGCAGTAAGACTGGGTAATTTAGTAAATTACATTCGAGAGACATATCTCCAATTCACTAGAATTGGCTCATTACAATGGGGTGCATTGAGCCACACTTTGTTTATGTTTAATACAGTATTTTTTCTCAGTTAAGAGACTCAATTTGTGGAATACTCGATAGATTATGATAAGGTTATGTTTGCGAATTCATGTGAATCCGTGAACTTGTCATTGTTTGTTTTGCAGTCTTGCAGGGCACGAATATCCGTGCACTAAGTCTGTCGCAGGCACATTTTTTACTTGTGCACGTGTTGATCATTTGGCTTTCGATTGTTCAGACTGTAGATGGGTGACGACACGTGAGAATAAGTAACTTGTAAGGTTTTTCTTTAGTAGTGTTTTAGTGGGTTATTTGTGTTTCTGGCATTGCTAGTGGTGAAATCAAGTGCTGGTGTTACTACACAATCTGTTGCTGCTGAAACAGAGCAAGTGCGGATCTTAACAGAGGTAACGTTTCACCAAAAGCTCTAGCATAAGGACCTTCTTAATAGATTTGTGGCTTTGGAAACCTTTCAGGTTCAGTCAAAGCCTGAGTCAGGGGAAAATAAGGCAGAGTTGGAGGTACATTCTTCTACTTTTGATCCAGCAGTAACCGCACTCATCAATCCATTTCCAAATAGAACAGGCGTCTCCAAGAATTTTAGTCTGATGGCCACACCGGCTCTTCCACTAAATCCCAAGGTCCAGAACCGAGCTATATTCTGCCTTCCTGGAGGCCTGATACCCTAGTACTGCTCGGAAATCCTCAATGTAGTGCAGAAGTTTTCCTGACACTTGCCACTACTGCCAGTCCTTACTGGCTGACACCGAGTAACACTGCAGCACTCATTAAACAATGAGTTTATTGTTTGTTCTTGAAATGTGGTCTTAACTTCATCCACTCGTGAGGCTTGCTGTAACACACTTTGGCGAAGCCTTGTTACTTCCGTGCGTCATTAAAATCGCAGCAGGAGTTCAGAACGCATCTCGATCTCCATATTCCATCAGCACTGCAGGATATCTTCCCACCACAACATTACTCACCACGCGTCGGCAATAGGGGCTATCTATTCGTTCCCTGCGATCATCTCTGGCTGAAAAAAAATCTTGGATACTTTGGTTCATTACACCTAACTACTGTAGCGTTGAATTACCCGTAAATTTTTGTTTCAGTTCCAGGCAGTGATTGAGATATCTGTGGCATAGGGAGCGGGAGTGAATATAATTCCGCAGTTCCTGTTGGCACCTAGGGGCAAGTGACCTGCTCATTTCACTGCCTCGCCTATAACCAGGGCTTTACGTATTGTTGTGGCTACTTGACAGTAATAAATATATAATAATGACGTTTTCCGGAGAGGACAGAAGTTTAGTGTGTTTTGTGACTACAGGGTCTTAGTGAAAATACGGTATATTTAACAGCGAATTATTAATTTTATTAAAATCCCCTTGAAGACAAATCCAGTGCAGTTCTTTACTCAGAAAGCTTGCTTTTCATACTATCAATTGGCATCAATTTGATTTGCAATCAAGTCTCTTTTGTACAGATTCGTATGAATATGTAAAAGAAACGGAAGATAGACGGTGAGTACTGAAATTTCCAAGAGCAATGGGGACATCTTTATTTTCTAATTGAGTGACGTAATAAGTCACTGTGTATAATTTGCAATAAAACAATATCAGTTTTCAAGGAATACATTATGAGACTAAAAATTCTCTAAACTATTCCAAATTTACAAGATACCGACAGTTAGAAATTATGCGTGTTGGACACGTGGTTTGAAATCTCGGAAAATGTGGTTTTAAGATAGTAAAAACTGAACAAAAAGCAGCAACTCTCCTAGTTGCCCCATGGCTCACACAGTAACAAAACATGGAAAATCATTAACTGACGGCAAGCTAATAAAGGATTGTATGCCTGCAGAGGCTGAAGAAATGTCTCCAGAAAAAGCTACTTTATATAAAAACGACAGTTTTTCAGCAAACGCTGCAGCTCTAATCTAAATACATTAACTCAGTTTTCTGAGAAAACTCAGCACTATGAGTGGTTGTCTTTGGTTCTGACTGAGTCAACGTGTGTTTACGATAGTACACAGGTGCCAGTTCTTATTGAATGGATGAACAAAAATTATGAAGTATTCGAGCAGTTTCTTGACGTACATAGCATTCGCGGTATTGCCACGAGAGAAGAACTTTTTAAAGGCATAGAAAATGCTGTTGAGAAAAAGAGTCTTCGAACGGAAAACTTGAGGTGTGTCAAAACTGATTGTGGCAAAAACATTTGTGGAGAAAACACAGCATCCATTGCTGTCGTGTCAAAGGCGATAGAAAATGTCTGTGGATCGAAACCATTAATCGGACATTCCATCATTCATCAACAGTTCCTGTGTGGAAAATGCTTGGATTTATCAGAAGTCTTAAAGACACTCATGTCAGCTGTATATAAGACCACATACTCTCAGTCATCGTCGACTCCACGAGTTTACTGAAGAGATTGAAGAAAATGATTTACCATATAATGCACCAGTGCGCTGGCTCAGCCATGGAAAAGCTCTGACTCGGTTTATGGGCTCCTAGCAAGAATTGAAATTTTCTGAATGAAAGGAATCGATCTCTGCTGTCAGAAAACGCTGAGTAGCTATGGAAGTTATCATTTTGTACAGATTTAACTGAACATGTGAACAACAGTAAGTTGATGTTACAACGCGAAAACTAACTACTGCCTGACTTGCAGACTCATTTTAAATCCTTCAAACAAAAAAAAAAAAAAAAAAAAAAATTTGTTTCAGTCTCAATTCAACAAAAAGTGTTTCATGTATTTTAATACATGTCAAAATTCATTAGGCAGTCAGAGACTCCATTGCCGGTTGCTTTTGCAACTGAACCTTAGAATGCGTGAAAAATAAATATTTAGTCTCGTGTTTCAGATTTTGGTACAAAAGATATTAAGATAATTCAAAACCTTTTCAATGCCGATATAGAAACTCTTGCCTCAGAATTGCAAATAGAAATGGTTGATTGCAATGTAGCGATTTTTCTAGAGATAAATGATTGTATTCGTCTTTGCTGGCATTTTATGTGTTCCACTCACACAGTTTAAGCAGTTGCATGTGTTTGCTTGTGACTTTTTTCCACTTTTGGCTCTACTTATCTTTGAGAAAAAAATGAACTATACAGTAATATTAAAGATCTAAACAAGCCGATGTGCATTTGAAGCCGCTGCTGATAATTTCCCCTAGTTAGCCCCCCAACTGCAAACCATTGCAAGAGGGAAGTTGCAGCTACGTAAATCTCATTAACTATAATTACAATACTTAATCTCATTATGTGAATTGCCTACGTATGTCACTTAGTTATGGTAAATTTTCAAGAAATATGTTATCCTTAATTAGAGTTGAAGCAATCAGTTCCTTTATATACGTCAGTTAATGTTTGTCTTAATTGCTAATAAATAAAAATAACTCATTACTGTATGTATTCTGTATGGTTTATTCGCACTGTAAATTTTGCACTGTGCAGTGTTACTTCACGTGATGTGCAGGATTCATCCCTGAACTTCCTGGTAATTAACCCTCGTAAGAGAAACACTTGTAATCGCAAGGAGTCCATGTAGAATAAGTCAATTCTTTCCTTTCCGAATAAAACGGATACTCAAACAGTTTTATAATAGAGTATAGTAGTATTTTATTTGTACTACAGTACATCCTCTTTTAGAAGACATTTGTGTAAAGATGCTTGTTCTCGCCTGTGCTTCAAAATGTGTCGAAAGAGAGACATACCTTCATCGTTAATAAAATTTGTAGCGAGCATAGCAATTACCTTACTTGAATCTTTAATGATTTTGTGTTAGTAAACGACGACAAATCAGAAATTGATTCATAAACAGATACTGAAAGGGAAAGGGTTACGATGCATCAACGAAGACAAAGACCTTGCAAACATTGTTGGAGAGAAATTGCAAACTCGTCGCGGAAGCTCGGGCATTACAGATGACTGCACAGAGCACTGTCGCAGGCTCTACTTTTACTGTGCAGAGTTTACAGGAAAAAGTGTGACTTAAAAATTATTCATTTATAGTGACCAAAGAGACCGATGGTACTTTTTGAAACTTTTTTGATCGCTGTTCCAAAATGTTATTAGAAACGGTCATTAAAGACTGAAAAAAGAAACAGACTCTTTATGCGAAACATCGTTCGGTAAGCTAGTTGTTTTATTACATTTTCTTCTACTCATTGTGCGAATCACGTCTTATGGGAGGTACCCTATAAGCAATATTCGACTGCAATAAAAAAAACATTACGGTGGACTGGGTACCATACATGTCTGGCGCGTTACCGTAGATGGTGTTCGTGGGCCGGTGTTGGCCCGCGGGCTATAGTGTGGAAACACCTGAACAACGGAAGGTCTGTCGGTTTTCATTAATAATGTTACAACCACTGCCAACGAGCAGTTGGTCATACTATGTGTGACTATAGTTTAATAGGAGAGGCCGAGAGATATGCAGTATATCATAAGATTAAAATATTACTAATATTTAAATGTTATGTTACGATTGTGTGGAGGTGAGGGAGTTAATTTGAAATACTGGGTTTACTATCAACTGAGGAAGCTAATTCCTGATGTTTTCTTTAAGAATTATCGACTGAAATTAAAATAATTAATAACTTTTTAGCTTTAATTAAACGTTTGGGGCATATTTTATTAATTATTCAAAGAGCAACATTTCAAGACCCTACGTAAGGCACAGTCGTTTCAACTGTTGGCTGCTGGAGTACTTCAGCGTTACGAAAAACAAAATACCATACAAATCTTATTGCGAGAACTCAGCAGTCTGACGCTGAAATGCAGTGAGTCGTGGAAGCACTTTCTGGCAGGACTGGAAAAGTCGATGCTCAGACCTAAGTGCCTATCCACAATGCGGAGGCGAGCAAAGTGTTACTGCGGAGGCGGCATCTCTTAGGTTTATGGCGCAATTTGAGAAAATATATTTTCCTGAAGCAGCAGGGAGATCACCATCTATTCGCTTCTGAGGTCAGATGTTGTGGGCGTGGACGCAAGGGCCATACGCAGAAACGGTGTAAGCAACCAGAATGTTGCTCATGTGGGGAAGTGGGCCACCAAGCATCTGTGTTGTGTCGATTCCCTAAGGTCTCGACACAATGAGTGGCTAGGTGCACGCGAAACTAACGCAGACGGGCGTAAATTCTGAAACAGGAGACTGGATGAAAAACTATAAAGAAAAGAACGTATTGGGTAGATTACTTAACTTTTAATGATGTTCTTCTTGTTGAAATACATCTCTTGCATAGTAGTAAGCAATTAGCAATGATACACATGGCGCCTTGCTAGGTAGTAGCGATGGACTAGCTGAAGGCTATTTAATCTGTCTCTCGGCAAATGAGAGGAAGACGTGATACGTCTTGTCGCAAGCTATGTCGTCCGTACAACTGGGGCGAGGTCAAGTCCGTGTCTTGTGACCTGCCCTGTGGTGGCGCTACGTTTGCGAATACACAGTGGCGACACGCGGGTCCGACATGTACTACAGGACCGCGGCCGATTTAAGTTACCACCTAGCAAGTGTGGTGTCTAGCGGTGACACCACAATCTGAATATCCGAAGAGAAAAACAGGAAGCAAGTTTTGGAGCGGCAACTGTTGAACTGAAACGCAATGGTTCGACTGTCAGAAAGTAGTCCAGTTAGGTCGCAATAATGGAGAAGTTAGTGCGCATACGGAAAGTTTCTCAGTGCGCTTAGTGGGAGACGTGCAGCACTTATTGATATCGCGTACTGTGGTACCATCTTTGGAGCAGCCTCTAGTATTTCCGGGTGGTCGTGTGTCGAGGTAGTGAGTTGGGACGGAGCAGTAGTGAGGTCCGGACAGCCAGTACTTGCCCGACCGCAGGCGACACACATGCACTGTCCCACGGAAGGATGTGGTCGCGAGAGTGCACGACCACGTCAAGGACCGGATTCAGAGAGTTTTAGTTGAATGGACCGTGATATTCTAGTAGTGCCACTTTCACTTGTGTGTGTGTGTCCGCCCGTTGAAGTGACCTCATGGCAATAAGTTGTCAGTACACAATTTATACTGGTATCTTCCCTGTGCCTGACTTGAGTGTGGACAATCGTTGGTTGGTCGTTCTGTCGGTCGTCGCAGCGGACGAAGTGCATTTGGTCTTTCGACGGCTTCTGGCTTCTCTGTGTTGGTGCCAACTTACAATTCGTCCGTGTTGTTTCACAGTGACTGGTTTTAGTATTGTTAGTTGCTTCATATCCAAACAACCGATGACGGCTGCTCAGACTGTCTCCCAAATTGTTTATATAGATAAGGAACAGCAAAGGGCCTATAACACTACCTTCGGGAACGCCAGATATCATTTCTGTTTTACTCGATGACTTGCGATCAATTATTACGAACTGTGACCTCTCTGACAGGAAATCACAAATCCAGTCACATAACTGAGACGATATACCGTAAGCACGCAATTTCAATACGAGCCGGTAATGTAGTACAGTGTCAAAACCATTCCGGAAATCAAGAAGTGCGGAATCGATCTGAAATCCCTTGTCAATAGCACTCATCACTTTATGTGAATAAAGAGCTAGTTGTGTTTCACAGGAACGATGTTTTCTAAACCCATGTTGACTGTGTGTCGATAGACAGTTAGTTTTCTTCGAGGTGATTCATAATGTTCGAACACAATATATGTCCTAAAATCCTGCTACATATCGACGTTAACGATGTGGGCCTGTAATTTAGCTGATTATTCCTACTATCTTTCTTGAGTATTGGTGTGACCTGTGCACCTTTACAGTGTTTGGGTACGGATCTGTCGTCGACCAAACGGTTATATATGATTCTTAAGTAAGGATCTAATGCATCAGCTTACTCTGAAAGGAACCCAACTGGTATACAGTCTGGACAAGAAGACTTGATTTTATTAAGTGATTTAAGTTGCTCCACTACTCCGAGGATTTTTTACTTCTACGTTACTCATGTTGGCAGCTGTTCTTGACTCGAAATCTGGAACATTTACTTCGTCTACTTTTGTGAAGGCGTTTCGGATTACTATGTTTAGTAACACTGCTTTGGCAGCACTGTCTTCTATAGTATCTGCATTTCTATCATGCAGAGAAGGCTGTGATTGTTTCTTGCCGCTAACATACTTCACATACGACCAGAATCTCTTTGGATTTTCTGCCAGGTTTCGAGACAACGTTTCGTTGTGGAAACTGTTATAGGCATCTCGCATTGACGTCTACGCTAAATTTCGAGCTTCTGTAAAAAATCGCCAGTCTTGGGGATTTTGCGTCTGTTTAAATTTGGCATGTTTGTTTCGTTGTTTCTGCAACAGTGTTCTAACCCGTTTTATGTGCCAAGGAGGATCAGCTACGTCGTTTGTTAATTTGTTTGGTCTAAATCTCTAAATGGCTGCCGATACTATTTCCTTGAATTTAAGCCACATCTGGTCTATACTTATATTATTAATTTGAAATGAGTGGAGATTGTCTCTCAGGAAGGCGTCAAGTGAATTTTTATGTGATTATTTGAATAGGTATATTTTTCGCTTATTTTTCGGGGATTTGGAGATTACAATATTCAGTCTCGCAACGACAACCCTGTGTTCACTAATCCCTGAATCGGTTTTGATGCTCGTTATTTACTCAGGATTATTTGTTGCTGAGAGATAAAGTTTGTTTTCACAAACGTTTACTATTTCCGTGGGCTCATGAACTAACTGCTCGAAATAATTTTCAGAGAATGCGTTTAGCACAATTTCGGATGATGTTTTATGCGTACCTCCGGAATTAAATATGTATTTCCGCCAACATATCGAGAGTAAATTAAAGTCACCACCTACTATTATCGTATGACTCGGTTTCGTGTCTGAAATCAAACTCAAGTTTTCTTTGAACCTTTCAGCAACTGTATCATTTGAATTGGGAGGTCAATAAAGGGATCCAATTATTATTTTATTCCGTTTGCCAATAATGACCTCTGCCTATACTAACTCAGAGGAAGAATCTACTTCAATTTCGCGACACGTTAAACTACTTCTGACAGCAACAAACACGCCACCTCCAACCGTGTTTAGCCTATCCTTTCGGAACACCATTAGGTCTTCGCAAAAATTTCGACTGAGGTTATGTCCGTCTTTAGACAGCTTTCAGTGCCTATAACGATTTAAGCCTATGCTAAAAATGGTCACCTCTGCTTTCATCTTGCAATCAAGACTGGCAGCCTTTACCTCTTCCATTAGCCGATCGATGCCAGAGAGATTGTCTTCTGATCCAAAGTGACACACATCATTGGTACCGACGTGAGCAACCATCTGCTGTTTGCTGCACCGTGTGCTCTTCATGGCGTCCGGGAGGAATGATTCCATCCGGTATGCACACTGAATCCACATTGGTTTTCTTACCCTTCTTGTCAGCCAAGTCACTAAGGGGCCCCATAACGCGCCTAGCGTTAGACCTCCCAACTACCAATAATACTACCCTCTGTTATTGCCCAGATCTAGCAGACTGAGTGGTTTTCTCTGGATCAGGACAGCAGACTACATCTGGCTTAGCGAGAGTGTCAGCCGCAGACAGAACCCGGAACCTGTTGGTCAGACAAACCGGGGAGGCCTTACGTGCAGCTGCCTGGGATGTCTTTCGCCTCCTGCTTCACCCTGGGGCGACCTCCCACTCGACCACAGGTGAGGGATCAACTTCAATGCGAGAAGTAATTGGGCTGGCCACCAGTGACGACCGATCGGAGGGCTCTGACGCGCTGGACATCCGTTGGATCCCCACTGCCGGCCCACAACAGTGGTGCATATCCACTACAGCCTCAAGATGTGTAACCGAAGCCATCACAGCCTCAAGTTGAGAGAGAAGTGTCACCTAACGCGGCTTGTGTTTCAGTACCGAGATCTGGGGTAGCATGATCGATGTGGGTGGAAGTTTGTTGAGTATGTCCTGAAACGAGTTAAGGTGCGAGTTCCAGGTTCTATGACTGCTGTGACAGTAAGTCTTACAAGTTCCCTTATCAAGTGTTCCGCTGGGTTACAGCTCGGTTGACACACTGACATGAATAATGGCTTTACTTTCCGACGCCTCAGAATTCGTGACAAGTCTTTCGGGCGAAACTGCGACTCATTGTCTGAAACTACCCGCTTTCCCGGTCCTACATTTGGTTCAAAATTGTTAACGAAAGCCCTCGCTACAAGTTTCCCATTTGCCATCCTCTTTTGTGTAAAGGAAACAAACTTACACGTTAGATCCACACCGTGCAGTACATTAGGAAGGCCTGACCTAGTACGGATTACTGTCCCGAAAAAGTCGACAGCGGCGATGCCACACAGTTTTGTGCGGAGTACTGGGTGGAGAGGTGCAGCGTACATCACTGCGGCTGGTTTGGCTCGCTGGCATGGCGTATTCAAATGACACGGCGTATTTGTCTGAGCATTTCGTTAAAGTAAAATGTTTCATGGAGTTCCTTTAAGCTCTTTCTTTGCACCGAAAATCCCATAAATCAAGTGTATGTACCGTACTAATATGTCCATGAGTACATCTGGACTTGCGAGTTTTCACCGTGTGTCGTCTGGACCACGAATTTGAAAGTGAATGCCGTCTCTTACTAAGTAGAAATGACGAATCGACGCATTGTCGCGATCTTCCCATTTTTCTTTATCGTCTATCAATACCTCATCTCTGTCCTGCTTGTGTGCATTGTTCGTGAGGCAGGTTGTAACAGCATTTTCCCCAGCTTCGTCTTTTAGATATAAGAAGCTGAAGTTTTTGTCTCCATCACCACCATTTTCTGCACGTACTAATCGTACAGGTACACGTGAGAAGGCGTCTGCATTGATGTTTCTATCGATGGGAATGTACGCCACATTAAGTCGGAATTCTTAGAGGTACAGTGCCCACCATGCCAGTCTCTTGTGGGATGGCTTAGCGGTCTTTAAAAGTTACAGTGTTCGGTGGTCGATAAATACCCTTGCCGTTTGACAAATAAGGTAATATTAGAATCAGAAAAACTCTCACACAATTGCGAGTGCCAAAAATTCCGTGAGAGTGTAATTACTTTCACAGAGAGTGAGCACCCGGTTTGCGAAAGAAATAATTTTCCAAGAGGATGGATCTTTCATATCCTCTGGTTTGAACAGAATGACGCCTAAACCAGAGAATGAACTGTCAGTCATGACACAGAAATCTTGCTACAGGTCGGGCTGTGCAGGAATCGGTGCCTTGACTAATGCCTCTTTGTTGTTTTTGTTCTGGTCTTAAGTCCTGAGACTGGTTTGATGCAGCTCTCCATGCTGCTCTCCATGCTACCAAGTTTCGATTCACTAAGGGCTGGCAGAAATTAAAGAAATTAAATAATCTGTGAAAACCGTGTTATTGTTTTTTTTTTTTTTTGGTTGCAGTTGCGCATTCCGCAATCGCACAGTTCTTGTCAGGGTCAAGTTGTATTTCATCTGCAGATACGATGAGTTCCAGGAATCTTATTTCTTATCTGCCGAATTGTTACTTGTCTAGGTTCACATTCACTTTCACCTGTTCAAAGGCTTCCAATAACCGATGCACCTCTTCTTTGTGGACAGTCCATGACTTCACTGCCACGAGAAAGTTATCCACATTGAGTGCTATGCCTGATCGTAAGTCTGCAGGAATTATATTGTTCGGGCATCTAATACAAGCAACTGACGATATATTTAGCCAAATGGAAGGCTTATGAACTGGTAACTGTTCATTTAAATTTGTCTTGTACACTCTCATTCATGGTCTTGGTTGATTCAGGTGAGAGCAGGGAAGGATGTATGTACTGACGTAGTACACATAAATGTATTGAATATGGGTGTGGGGCTACGATAATTAGCGTAAACATAGTAAAATGTGAAGTGAAATAAAGATAATATACCTTGTATCTACTACAGACACACTCAGCTGCTCAGTCTTTTTTAAGCAGTTTGTAGTTTACGCCCAGAGCTGAGGTGCCACAGGTGGGTACATTAAGTTAAATGTTTAGCAAAATGATGAAGAGGCTCATGTGGAGCCGCTTCAGTCTGATATTTCTAATGCAGAGAGATAAAAACAACAAGGTCTTATCCCACTGGTGCACCCACGGAAACTGAGTTTATTCTGGTATTTCGATCCCAGTATTTCTAGTAAAGCAAACCGGTACTATTGAGAAGTAGTAGAAGAATCTTTACTATGTTCTCATTAGACATGTTTCTTCAGCCTCTACCGAGTCGACTATTCTGTGTCTTTTGGCCGCCAGAATTTCGCATAAGAAGATTAGACGTGGTGCAGTTTCATCTTCCTCATCACATAGTCCACACGTAGCGGCTTTTTGTTCTGTATCCATATGGTGCAGATGTATTATGAAGTTCCATGTCCAGCCATAAGTTCTACGACGAGTTTGATCTGTTTTCTGTTCGAGTTAACTATTATAGAACTCCTATTGAAAAGTTCGGCAACATTGCCTTGCCACGTTTTTGATTTTGGTTCGTAGTTCAATAAACGTTCCACCTCCTGTTTCAGTTACGTAGTTTTGGTGGTACTGTCACCTTACGTGATGACAGGTTGCGGTCCAATAAATCTAGTCATTGTGCCTGTCCCGGTCATTCTACTAGCTTGTTCCTTGCCATTAATTCAAAAAATGGATTCAAATGGCTCTGAGCACTATGGGACTTAATTTCTAAGGTCATCAGTCCCCTAGAACTTAGAACTACTTAAACCTAACTAACCTAAGGACATCACACACATCCATGCCCGAGGCAGGATTCGAACCTGCGACAGTAGCGGTCGCGCGGTTCCAGACTGTAGTTGCCATTAATTCCTGAGTGTCCAGGGACCCACAGCAGGTTTGCCTGTTGCTTTCCCCTGCTCTGCCATCTGCCAAGGGATTCATGTCGTTGCAGCGACCGATAGACATTTTACAGCTGGTTAGCAATCAGAATAAATGAATAACATCCCCACCACATTTTTTAATGAAATTTTTCCCTACTTTATATCCTACTCTATGGAATATATCAACGTTTTACGAAAACTATGTCCTTATGAACTTTTATCCACCTTAAACTCATTTTCTAACTTTTGACAAAAAAAAGAAAAAAAAACAAATTTGAACTGAACTGTAAGTGGACTGAGTACAACTTCTCTTTAAATCAAATGCCCATGAAAAATGAAACATTTATATGCCCCTAATCAAAATTTCCACTTACCTCCCATCTTGACAACACTGTTGCTGATTTATCGAAAGCACAACAGGAAACAGCAAGCAGTTAAGCTAGATTCCTAAGTAAATTTTCCAAACTATATTCAAACTGTTACATACCACATGGTGCAATACGAACAATGATTTTAAAAGAGTACAAAATTAAAAAGAACTTCTTAATGCATGAATCAGGCAAGTGTGGTGGTCATTCTCCCAGCTCCGTGCATGTTAACTAGCTGAATAAGGTATATGTGTGTGTGTGTGTGAGAGAATATATATATATATATTTTTCTGCGCTCATTTAACTTTGGGACTCCGTATCTGAAAATGAACAAAATGGACCGGTACCAATATTGAAATAAGACTTTCATATATATATATATATATATATATATATATATATATATATATATATGAGGTGTGGCTAGAAAAAAACCGGACTAGTACTGGTGAAACAATAAAACGAATGCAATAAGGCTGAAAGTCGCGTGGCCTGTCACGTGACTCTCGCTCCGCCTACTGCTCGAGTTTCATCTGCCTCCTGCACTCAAGCCCGCATCTCGTGGTCGTGCGGTAGCGTTCTCGCTTCCCACGCCCGGGTTCCCGGGTTCGATTCCCGGCGGGGTCAGGGATTTTCTCTGCCTCGTGATGGCTGGGTGTTGTGTGCTGTCCTTAGGTTAGTTAGGTTTAAGTAGTTCTAAGTTCTAGGGGACTTATGACCACAGCAGTTGAGTCCCATAGTGCTCAGAGCCATTTGAACCATTTGAACCTCCTGCACTCAGTCTGCCCGTGGCGTCTGTTTTACGTAGTTGACGTTTTGTCTGTGCGGCGGAAAATGTTAAGTGTGTAACGCCGGAAATGCATATCCTCCTATTTCCATCTGTTGTACTGTAAGTTTTTTCCTTAATTTGTTACCTGAATATATGACATTTCTGTGCCTTTATATATTGTAATTGTTTTACTATTTGTGTATATATATATATATATATATATATATATATATATATATATATATATGTATGCATTTATGTCGGTGTATAATTGGTTTGTTTCGTAAATATTATTTGTATTTTTACGCTGGGTCTTGCCTAGGGAAAACTGCTATCGAACGATTACATCGATAGGTCGTGTGAAGGATCAAAGTGTGTAGGATCTTTGGTAGGGTTAACTCTGCCGCGTGGAGCGCGGGCAGAGCAGTCGGAGTCTGGCTGGAGTAGCGAGTGGAGCAGGTGTCTTGTGTGACGCTCCCACGTGTTGCCGCGCTTTCGGGGTTTAGCAGCATGTAATTGCGCTCGACTTGCGATGATAGTTTCTGACATGGTGTCGCGGACGGGAAGCATTAGCTGGCGCACTTCAAGAGCCCGTTTCGTCTGGTGACCGTGTTGAGAAGAACGCGCGCCAACATCCAGCTTCTGCAACAGCGACGGCCGACAATGAGTGACCGTCGCCACCTCCTCGATCGACGGCTTCAAACCTTCAATCAACTAACAAGGAAGACTAAAAGCACGTAAAGTTTCAGAACTGTATGGCAGACCTCAGCTTTTCAAATTGTTCCATTTGCCTCGCAAAATTACAGCAACTCAGCACGAACCTTTGTTGCTCATTGTCCCAATTGCATTACCAAGCAGGGTCCCTTCCTTTTCCGAAATGAAACCGAGTGTCGTTGAAATTCAGACGCCAGCATTAAAGTACTATCATTGCATTTCATTACTTTAGTTTCCAAGTGCAGTTAAAGCATAGCTGGCTACAATAGTTAGATTACACAAGCACAAATTAAGAGTGCGAGTTTTGTTAGCATATTTTAGCTTACCTGTGACTGCAGCTCAGCTTGGTACGTACTAAATTTTATTATTGTTAATTATTCAGAATCATTTAATTCAAGTTCAAAGTTAAATCTCTTGTTTCTAAATTGCGTAGAGTCAAGTTGCTTTTGAAATGATTGTTGAGGTAGTCCAAGACTAACCGTATTCTGCTGGATTTCGATGTGCTTCAGAAAGAAAGTTCACTATTAACTTCAGTCACTAAATTAACTTTCGATTTTCCGGTTTTAGTAATTCTTTTGCTAAATTAAGTCAGAGTGTAGCGAAATTTATTACTTCTGACAAACTTTCAGTTTTCACACTACACGTGTCAACCTTCAGTTGCCACGCTTCTAGTGCTAATTATATGTGTAATAACCTTTCTTTTTCAGTTACTATAGTAATTGTCCTTAGGACTGGCGACCGTAATTTCCCCCAAATCTCAAATATCTAATTACCGCTAGTTAATTGTTGACATAACGGCCGCACATTTACTTTTTTTATTAACTTTACCCCTTTTCAAAATTAATTTCCACCAGTTTCATTTGCATTTTTCCTTTCATTTAGATGTAACCCTTTCCTCCCTCTTTACCGACAAATTAACTTCGGTGACGATTGCTTTCCCAAATTTCCCATTAGGTACACGCGGTTTAATTTTTCACTGTCATTAAGGTCGATAAGTCAGGGGGAGGTTACACGTGGCGACCTGGTGACAGGACAATCTTCAAATTTGAGGTTGTTCTGGACACGAATTTTGCATTGTGCAAATCTCGTAACAAAGTACTGGTTACGAAATGGTCGATACGTCAGCGAGAATATTAGTCTGAGGAATCCTAATTAGATTTGAGATTTGTTATTTATATTGAAAATTATTAAAATGAGTGAAGGCAACAATTACCAAAATTTGGTAGACTTGGGTACGGAACAATCGGTCGAGCAGTGGGAAACACGCACCGCGGTACCCATTGTTCAGGGGCAGGCGGCTAGCATGAAAGACGCGACCGCCGAGACGCAACAAAGAGCAGAAATGGAATTCCAAACATTAGAAAATGTTTCGGAATCGGAAGTGAAGATCAAATCGGAATCCCTTGATGACGAATACGGGGGGACAATTAAAGAGGAAGCCGCTACGGAAGTAAAACCGGTAGTTTCCGGGAATTTAACTGATTTATTGAATGTTTTGATTAACGAAATCAAGGCTCAGTCTAGCAAGATAGAAACTCAATCGGCAGAAATTAAAGCTCAGTCTGAAAAAATTGACAGGAATCTAGACAATCAGAACAAAGCTATTAATGTTGTTAACAACAATGTTGGAGTTGTTAACACAAAAGTTGATAAAATCAAAGAAGATATTGTTGTGATTAATACCGAAATCGGTAATCTTAAACAGGAAATGATAGGCGTTCAGGCGGAAATTGCGAGCATAAATACGCGTTTTAATTCCGAAATTAGCAGAATCGAGAAAAGTGTAGGAGACGCAGTTGCTCCGATCATCGAGAATAAGGTGACGGAACAAATTCAATTAGTGAGAAAAGACGATCAACAGAAGGTGGAAACTTTAAAGGTTTTAGTATCTGAAGTAGATACCAAAGTGAGGAAGCAGGCTAATACCTGCGAAGAGAAAAAGAGGGATGTGGAAACGCTTGCGACAACCACTTGCCAAGTGATTACGAGAGTGTCGGAATTAGAAAAGAAACTTGAAGAAAAACAGAGCTATGTGCCAATCTGTGCACATAGTTCGGAATTGTTGACGAAAGAGGAGCGGTTCGACCCCTTGAAAATAGGCGGTATACACGCGACGGATTTCATTAAAAACTGTGAAAGAGTTTTACCCAGATCATGGACTAATGAGAGAAAAATTAATGCGGTTATTGATGTGTTGGCTGGTGATGCCAAGCGTTGGGGCTTAAACCTCAACATTACGAACCTGACCTTTGACGAGTTTAAAAATTTGTTTCTGGCTGAATACTGGTCAGAGCAAAAACAGCAAAGTGTCTGGCGCGAATTTGTCGTATCGAGGCCTTTCGATGCGAATTCGCGCCGCTCGATGAAGGAGTTTTGTGAGGGCTGGATCCGCAAGTTGGAATATTTGCGTGATCGCCGCACGGAATCCGAAATAGTCTGGGAACTCTACAAGAAGCTTCCAGATGATACAAAACGCTACGTAGGAAGCAATTACAGGACAATCAATCATTTCCTGGAAAGAGTTGAGGACGAGGACAATTGGCGCAATACTGGTAGAGGCCGTGGTAACAACAACGGGTACCACAGCAACCACAACAATCATAACTATGGGAATAATGCATACCGCAATCTTGGCAGCAATGACAATAGTGGTTCGGGCCGTAATGACAATCGATACACTGCAAATAATAACAGGAATGACGGAAACCAGTATCATACTAGCGTGATACGGGCTTCGCAGAATAGTAATAACGCCAGAGTGTGTGATCAGCCGCCTCAGCAGCATACGGGGAGCGTATCTGCTGGGACGAGACAGGGAAACCATTAGCCGCGCCGGTGAGGGGCCGACCGGGCGTGGAGAAATTTTGGCGGCCCAATAGCAGGAGAAAACCCAGGTGTCGTCGTTATGAAAATTCCGTGTGGAATAATCAACGGCGGGAGAGTGTGCCAGTGTTAGGAGAAAGGAGTGCGCCCACAAGTAGGAGATCAGCTGTATATACGGCAGTAGGAAGTACATTCACTGTCAGTGAGAACAATTTAAGTAGTGTTCCCGAAATCGATTATAAAGTGGTAGCTGTAATACCCACAGCGGAACTGGATATTGAGTTTAAGAATGATTCGCAAGTGTTGAGAGAAGATCAGATGTCGGATAAAACGTCCGTCATCGAGCGAGGGGATGCAGAGAGGGATGAGGTCTGGTTAAGGCAGTTCGGTCGCTTATACGACGAACTAAGAGATTATAGGGGTCCGTATGGGAGAAGCGTTTATGGGGAGCGCAGGCAGTATTTGCTGCGTTTCGTCCCACAGGAAGATAGTATTTGTGAAGTGATAGAAAGTTCCGGCCCTAACCGGCAGACTTTACTAGAAATAGTTGATGTTAATGGGGAGCACGAGCAAGATTCGTCGTGTTTCGTCCCGCAGGAGTTGGATGTTGAAGTAGTAACGGAAAGTTCTGGCCCTAACCGGCAGACTTTACTGAAAGTTATACTGGTAGAAGTAGCCGACCCATCCGACGCAAAACTCCAGTTTAAACATTGCGAAAGTATTGAGGAGAAAGATTACGAGAATTTTAGTGATAGCCGGACACGATTGGTAGAAAAGCACGTAGATTACAGCGTGTATGAGGTTAGAGCTGACATTATACGGTCAGAAGATAACAGTGTGGGTTGCGCAGATCTAGAGGAAGTAATTGCAGATACTACTGGGCACATTTCTCCAGGTAGATTGGCAGATGAGATCAATCTGATTAAAGAGGAATCAACGAAGGTGACAATTAGTGAATTGATAGCAAAGCAACACTCACTAGTTGACGAGTTACAGGATAAGGTTTCGGTATTGGAGGCGAAGCTACAGACTAAGCCTCAGGACAAACGTGTTGAAATTAAAACTGTATGTGAACAGAGGCTGAAAAAGCCGCCAGATAAACCGGATTTAGGATCAAAGCCGGATGGTTTTTTCTGGAATGACCTGGATATAGACGAGGATTTACTGTGGGAAAATAAAGAAACAGTCGAGGACAAGTGTAGACAGATAGTAGTGTCTGCTAATATGCACGACCTACAACTAAACGTGTTGATTGACACCGGTGCAGAATTGAGTGCTGTATCTGGGAAAATATTTGAGTTACTGAAAGACAGACCTGGTATCGTAGTTATGCCAGTAACAGGAGTGAAAATTATCGGTGCTACTGGGAAGGCCAGTAAACCGGTCACAAAACAGATTTTTGTCAACTTCGAGATATGTGGGGCACGATTTGAGCAAGAGTTTGTCGTCGTGCCAGACTTAACTACGGAAGTAATTATCGGGTTAGATTGGCTATTAAAGTACCGTGCAGTGATTAATTGCGAAAGCAAAACTTTGACATGTACGTCACAAGATAAAACAATAGTAGTTAGCTTTGACGAGGCAGGAGACGGTGTGCATAGGCAATACCAGCCTATACACATTGTTAACTGGCCGAATGATATTGATGTAGGTATGAATTTGAACTACTGTAATGTGAGGAATCTCGGCATTGACAATAGTGTAGAAACTGCATTGGAAAGTATTGTAGACGGTGTATCAAACGTAACACACGAACAAAGACGAGGCCTGTATGAAGTGATAATGAGGAATAAGAGTGTGTTTTCAGACAAACCGGGACTTGTGGAAGGATATAAATGCAAGTTGCATGTAATTCCGCACGAACCATTCTTCGTGAGACCGTATGCTATACCGCTGTCCAAAAAGGAAGCAGTGCAACGGGAGATAGATAAGATGATCGAATGGGGAGTGATTGAAAGAAGTACGAGTCCATACAATAACGGTTTGGTCATTGTAGCAAGACGGGATGGTAGTGTGCGTATTGTGATTGACGCACGCACGTTGAATAGGGTCGTTCAACGTGAAACAGACAGACCAGAGAGTATGGAGGAAATTTTTCAACGTTTTCATGACGTTAAGTTCATGACTAGCCTCGATCTGACGGCTAGTTACTGGCAAATAGAACTCGAAGAAGAATCTAGGCCATACACTGCCTTCTTGTTTGCAGGCAGGTGTTATCAGTATAGAGTACTGCCGTTTGGACTTAATATATCTGTGTCCGTATTCATCAGGGCCCTAGATAAAGTGCTAGGATCGGTTTTGAGTTCAAGGTTAACTGTATATGTTGACGACCTATTGTTGGCCAATGCCACTTGGCATGACCATTGTGACCTGTTAGATGAAGTTTTTAGAGCATTGCGCCGTGGCGGAATGACTCTAAAGCTAAAGAAATGCGAATTTGTAAAGCAGGAACTGAAATTTTTAGGGCATGTAATTACCACTGCTGGTATTACGAAGGACCCAGAGAAACTAGAGGCAATAAGGAATTGTCCTCCACCCAAGTCTAGGAAACAGTTAAAAAGTTTTCTAGGGCTCACAGGATTTTACCGTAAATTTGTAAAAGGACAAGTGTTTAATGATGAAAATTTGAATAACCTCTTACGCAAAAATGTTCCGTTTGTGTGGACTGACGGGTGTCAGGCCGCTTTCGAGAAATTAAAAGACGAGTTGTTAAGATCTAACATACTATTTCATCCTGATTTATCGCTACCCTTCCATCTGGGAACGGATTCGTCGAATTACGGGGTGGGGGTAGAACTGTTCCAAGAAGTTGGTAAAGGAGAGGATAAGGAACACCGGACGATAGCGTTCGCGAGTCGAACTTTATCAAAAAGTGAGCGAAACTACACGATTTCTGAGAAAGAGTGTCTCGCTATCGTGTGGGGATTCAAGAAGTTCAAGGGTTACCTATGGGACCGTAAGGTGATTATTCATACGGACCAGAAGGCGCTCACTTATCTGAAGGATTGTAAACTCCTTCACGAAAGACTGACTAGGTGGTCGCTGTATTTACAGCAATTTACCTATGACATCTGTTACGTAAAAGGGACCGACAATTGCGTTGCGGATGCGCTGTCGCGGTTGCCCGAGTCTAATCAAGATGTATTGAAAGAGGAGTCAGATGGAGTGGTCAAATTATACTATTTTAAAGAAGTTGAGGGACGCAAATTAATAGTGAACATCTGTAAGAATCTACGTCGTCATCAGAACGAGGATGGTTGTTTAAATATGGTGAAAACCCGATATGACGAAAGGAGTCCAGAAGGAGAGAAATTAAGGAAGTATTACAAGATATACGATCATATCTTGTACATACGTAAGGGTGAAGATAGTAATATTTGGCGGGTATGCTGGCCCACCAAATTCGTCACGGAAATAATAGACTACTACCATTTGGCGTATGGTCACTGTGGACCGAAGAAATGTACGGAAAAGCTGTATGAAGTAGTGCATTTTAACAACATGTTAAAACGCGTTACTGACAGAGTGAAAGCTTGCGATTTATGTCAGAAGGTGAAGGTTACCAACTGTACAAGTCGTGGTCCTATGCAAAGTATAAGGCCTAACGACACCTTTGAATTACTGTGCGTGGACTTGTACGGACCTTTGCCCAAGTCATCAGGAAACTTTGCCTACATTTTAGTAGTGCTAGAAGCTTTTTCCAAGTTCATCAAGCTATACCCGATTAGGAAAGCTACAGCCAAAGCGGTCTATAGCAAGCTTGTGAACGATTATTTTGTTCATATTGGTAAGCCCAAGGCGATTCTATCAGACAATGGGGCACAATTTACTTCTAAGTTGTGGAATGAAGGCATGGAAAGTAATGGGGTCGAGGTGATCCATATTTCAGCTTATTGTCCGGCTGGGAATCCCGCTGAGAGGTATATGCGCGAGCTAGGCCGACTTTGCCGTACCTATTGCCATCACAACCATAGGGCATGGGGCAAATATGTAGCAGTATTTGAGAGAATTATGAACACCTTGAGACATGAATCTACGGGATTTTCTCCAGAGGAAATCCTGTTGGATGACAGAAGTAAAAGTTTGGTGGAAGAGATAATCAAATTCCCTCCACGGATTGACATTAGTATTGGTGTGAAAAAAGATCATTTGCGAGAAGTAATGAAGCTAAAAGCTGATGCTCGCATACGTCGTCATGACGCTAAAGCGCGTTTTGCTAAGTTTGCAATCGGAGACTTAGTACTTGTAAAAGCTCATGAGAAATCGAGCGAGATAGACAATGAAATCTCTAAATTTAAGTTTGTTTATAATGGACCATATAAAGTCATTGGTATACCTCACACAAATGCTTATTGCTTAGAGTATCCAAGCTCTGGAAAACGATTAGGTATACGGAATATTGTAGACTTGAAATTGTACCAACCTAGGATTGATTAATACCACAGAATGGGTAATTTGTACAGTATGTAATATAGAGTGTAAGATTTAAGGATGTGCCATGTTGCGATGCTGTTGCCTGACCTAGAGGTCATTAAAGAACTTGTAATTAACAAGTAATTAATTTTTGATTAGACGTTTTAACCAATTGAAAAATCCAAGCTGCTAGTTTAAGTTTTCAGCTGCGTCACAGTAGATTAAGGAATGTAAATATGCTTTTGTAACTAGCTGTCAGATTTCATGAATGTGTGTTTTACTAGTCATTGCCGATGTACTTAGACGCTGTTTTAAGTTTCAGGCTAGTACATGCGTGTGATGATGGACAGTGTTGAGTTATCCACTGTGATAGTATTAAGGGACTCCTTGAGATTACTCGGGAGTGAGTTTTCCTAAAGAATTCAGTGAAACGGACGTTCTGGAAATGCCGCTACACAGGCGAGTGAGATCAAGCGTGCCGCACAGGCGGGCGCAACAATACTGGCAAGGTGGAGCCGCTGACGGCTCTTGGGTCGCTGTCGGCTCTTGTGCCGCTGTCGGCATTCTTTGTACTTGCGAGTACGGAAGGCGGAGTTGTTTTTCTTCCCGGACAGCTGATATGAAAGAATTCTGTTGTCAACATTTATGTTTTTGTCGATCTGCTGTATATTATTTTCTTGTTTAGCGTCAAGTGCACACTCATGACGAGAATATTAATTATGAAAAGGTTATATAAAATGTGTATTCTATGTAAATAATAATTAATTTGCGTATTTTGATCTACCTGTTTTTATGACCATGTACTCTAATTAATTTTGCAAATAGTATTCCATTTCTTATAGTGTTACGAATTTTAATGGTTTTGGAATAGCTAAACCATTTTCTATGCTTTCTATGAATTTTAATATGTCGTCAACCTGTTTAATTTTGTGCAAGATGACAGATGGAATAAGATTAGGACTGTCTCCACTCAATTTTTATGGTCTAAAAAATTGATTTATGCTTAATTAGACGAATGCTAAATTTTGATGATGTTTTGGGCATATGCATTTCCGCTGTTTATTTTTTGGGACATTTTCTGAGTCTGTTTAGGTTACACGAACATCCTCAGACAATGTGGGGCACGTGTAACGCCGGAAATGCATATCCTCCTATTTCCATCTGTTGTACTGTAAGTTTTTTCCTTAATTTGTTACCTGAATATATGACATTTCTGTGCCTTTATATATTGTAATTGTTTTACTATTTGTGTATATATATATATATATATATATATATATATATATATATATATATATATATATATGTATGCATTTATGTCGGTGTATAATTGGTTTGTTTCGTAAATATTATTTGTATTTTTACGCTGGGTCTTGCCTAGGGAAAACTGCTATCGAACGATTACATCGATAGGTCGTGTGAAGGATCAAAGTGTGTAGGATCTTTGGTAGGGTTAACTCTGCCGCGTGGAGCGCGGGCAGAGCAGTCGGAGTCTGGCTGGAGTAGCGAGTGGAGCAGGTGTCTTGTGTGACGCTCCCACGTGTTGCCGCGCTTTCGGGGTTTAGCAGCATGTAATTGCGCTCGACTTGCGATGATAGTTTCTGACATGGTGTCGCGGACGGGAAGCATTAGCTGGCGCACTTCAAGAGCCCGTTTCGTCTGGTGACCGTGTTGAGAAGAACGCGCGCCAACATCCAGCTTCTGCAACAGCGACGGCCGACAATGAGTGACCGTCGCCACCTCCTCGATCGTCGGCTTCAAACCTTCAATCAACTAACAAGGAAGACTAAAAGCACGTAAAGTTTCAGAACTGTATGGCAGACCTCAGCTTTTCAAATTGTTCCATTTGCCTCGCAAAATTACAGCAACTCAGCACGAACCTTTGTTGCTCATTGTCCCAATTGCATTACCAAGCAGGGTCCCTTCCTTTTCCGAAATGAAACCGAGTGTCGTTGAAATTCAGACGCCAGCATTAAAGTACTATCATTGCATTTCATTACTTTAGTTTCCAAGTGCAGTTAAAGCATAGCTGGCTACAATAGTTAGATTACACAAGCACAAATTAAGAGTGCGAGTTTTGTTAGCATATTTTAGCTTACCTGTGACTGCAGCTCAGCTTGGTACGTACTAAATTTTATTATTGTTAATTATTCAGAATCATTTAATTCAAGTTCAAAGTTAAATCTCTTGTTTCTAAATTGCGTAGAGTCAAGTTGCTTTTGAAATGATTGTTGAGGTAGTCCAAGACTAACCGTATTCTGCTGGATTTCGATGTGCTTCAGAAAGAAAGCTCACTATTAACTTCAGTCACTAAATTAACTTTCGATTTTCCGGTTTTATTAATTATTTTGCTAAATTACTTCTGACAAACTTTCAGTTTTCACACTACACGTGTCAACCTTCAGTTGCCACGCTTCTAGTGCTAATTATATGTGTAATAACCTTTCTTTTTCAGTTACTATAGTAATTGTCCTTAGGACTGGCGACCGTGATTTCCCCCAAATCTCAAATATCTAATTACCGCTAGTTAATTGTTGACGTAACGGCCGCACATCTACTTTCTTTATTAACTTTACCCCTTTTCAAAATTAATTTCCACCAGTTTCATTTGCATTTTTCCTTTGATTTAGATGTAACCCTTTCCTCCCTCTTTACCGACAGATTAACTTCGGTGACGATTGCTTTCCCAAATTTCCCATTAGGTACACGCGGTTTAATTTTTCACTGTCATTAAGGTCGATAAGTGAGGGGGAGGTTACAAGTGTACAGAAAGAACAGCGTGTTAACATCAAATTTTGTTTCAAACTAGGAAAATCTGCAAGTGAAACGTTTGTAATGTTACAACAAGTGTACGGCGATGATTGTTTATCGCAAACACAAGTGTTTGAGTGGTTTAAACGATTTAAAGATGGCCGCGAAGACACCAGTGATGACACTCGCACTGGCAGACCATTGTCAGCAAAAACTGATGCAAACATTGAAAAAATCGGTAAATTTGTTCGACAAGATCGCCGTTTAACAATCAGAGCAGTGTCTGAGTTAACAGGAGTTGACAAGGAAAGTGTTAGGCAGATTCTTCATGAAAGTTTCAACATGAACAAAGTGTGTTCAAAATTGGTTCCAAAGTGTCTCACAATTGAACAGAAGCAACGCCGAAGAATGATTTGTTCTGACATCCTGGAAAACATTGAAAGTGATCCCACCTTCTTACAAAATGTTATTACTTGCGATGAATCGTGGTTTTTACTTACGATCCCGAAACTAAACGCCAATCGATGCATTGGAAAACTCCTGGTTCTCCACGACAAAAAAAAGCACGAATGTCAAAATCGAAATTCAAGGCAATGATGATTGTTGTTTTTGACATCAAAGGGGTTGTGCACATTGATTGGGTACCAGAGGGACAAGCAGTGAATCAGCATTACTACATTAGCGTCCTGGCTACCCTACGTGAGCGAGTACGGAGAAAACGGAACGATTTGTGGAGAAAAAAGTCATGGATCCTTCACCAAGACAATGCCCCAGCTCACAGTGCATTGTCAGTGAAGACGTTTTTGGCAAAACGCAACATTCCCATCTTAGATCATCCACCCTACTCACCTGATTTGGCCCCCTGTGACTTTTTTCTTTTCCCTAAAGTCAAGTCAGCTTTGAAAGGAACTAGATTTGAGACTGTTGAAGCAGTAAAAGAAAAAGCGACGGAAGTAATGTATGGACTTACCGAAAATGATCAGCAGCATTGCTATGAACAGTGGAATATTCGTATGGAGCGGTGTAGAGACCGAGGAGGAGAGTACATTGAAGGAGATAACATGAAATTGTAAATAAATGTTTTTTCCAGCATCAGTCCGGTTTTTTTCTAGCCGCACCTCGTATATATACATATATATTCTGATATTTTGAATAATGATATATATATATATATATATATATATATATATATATATATATATATATATATATATATATATATATGTGTGTGTGTGTGTGTGTGTGTGTGTGTCATGAATAATATTATATATATATATATATATATATATATATATATATATATATATATATATATATATATATTCAAAATTTATATGCCTTTCACCTTTCAATATTCACCTGATATTAATCTTTTCTGTCCTTCACAGTACATCTTTCTTCATCCAACAGATGCAATCGAAAGTCAACACAGCACTACCAAATACGTCCCTCACCCACCACACTTCAAATAACAACGTATCAGACTGCTGAGAGACAAATACTTTTCCACGGCAAGACAAAAGATTGTCTACATACTAAAATGTTATCTGTTCTTTCGGACATGTCCGAAAGAACAGATACTATCGGTGACCATGCAGCTCGTTAGAATGAAATTACAGTGAAATGAAAACCCTTAGCTGCTTACGGGAGTTGACATACTTCAACGTGGAGAGATGAAAATTTGTGCCCCAATCGGGACTCGAACCCGGGATCTCCTGCTGAGCCACCGAGGACACAGAGGATAGTGCGACTGCAGGGATTTATCTCTGGCACGCCTCCCGAGAAACCCACATTCTCAAAGTATTGTCCCACACTACATTCGTAGTGCCCCCCCCCCCTCATTATACTCATTACTCGTAGCGCGTTAATGATTCCCGTAAGAGTTGGTCACTGTTTGTGCATCCGTTCAGAAGAAGAAGATGGTCAAGTGGCCAGTGAGACTTAACTAAATTTATACTAAGATTGTATTTGTTCTTTCGGACATGCCCCAAGGACCGGGACAAAGTGCCCCTGAGTGCCCCAGACAGCGCGGCAAATTCAATTTGAGAATCTGTTGATTCTTCCAAAATCTGTGATATTTCTCCTTCAGTATGTGACTGTCAATACAATTTCAATCACAGCTTTATCTAACACTGGACTAAGTGCCACTGCACAGGAAACAATAAAGAACCAAACAAAAATGAATCATTGTTGAGATAATTTTTGCTGTCAATCCCAGAGAAATATAATGTCCTTGTGTTCTAAGGTCACGTAAAGCTATTATTTGTGGAGTAAGACGATCGTTATGGGAAGTCGCCTCTGCTACCAAGCGGGGGAGACCTTGTGACCACCTGCCTTAAACTTAAAATTTTCGGATAAAGCTTAAACGAAAAAACGTAAAACACTCATAGAATCTGGAAGAATACTGCATTAAAGACAATAAATATTTTCTTATAAATTTTTAAAATATAAAGTACATGAGTAGATTTCAATATTTTCAAAAGGTGGGCATAAAGTACCGCTCCCTTCCGTCCATCCCCCTTGGTATTGCAAGTTTAATGATGTTACAGCTGCTGCAGCACTGAGGGGTCAATCAGACGAAGAAATACTTAGTGTGATTGAATTTGCATTCAACATGAGAGGCCATGAGATCCAAAGTAAAGCACAGTCATTTCAGCAGTTGGATGCTGGACTACGCCAGTGTTACCAAAAACAAAATACCATAGGAATTTTTCGCGAGGAGCTCAGTACTATTAATTAGAACTGTGGTAAGTCAGTGGAAATATTTTCAGGCGGGATTTGCAAAGTTAATGCTCAACATATTTGCGTTCCACAAAGCAGAGGCAAACAAAGTGTTATCGCAGGAGGCTGCAGCTCTTAGGACTGTGGCGCAATTTGAGGAAATATGTTTTGTCATGAAGCAATGTGTAGCTCACTGTTTTGTCCATTCTGAGGTGAGGTGCTACAGGTGTGAGCGCAAGGGCCAAACACAGATATAGTGGAGAAATAGTTCAAATGGCTCTAACCACTATATGACTTAACATCTGAGGTCATCAGTCCCCTAGACTTAGAACTGCTTAAACCTAACTAACCTAAGCACATAAGACACATCCATGCCCGAGGGAGGATTCAAACCTGCGACCGTAGCAGCAGCGCGGTTCCGGACTAGAACCGCTATAACTGCTCTGCCACAACGGCCGGCGAAACAGTGGAAGCAACTAGAGCGTTACTCATGTAGGGAACTTGGCTACCGAGTACCTGAATGACGGCAGAGGAAGAACAGGAAGCATCATTGTGGTAAACAGCCGCTAAACAGAAACGGGTAACCTTTGACCATCGGAAGGCAGTCCTGATAGATCGTAACACTACACAAGTTAGTGCACAGGCGGAAAGATGCTTAGTGGGTGTAGTGGGTGGTATGCAACAGAAGTTTCTTGTAGACACGAGGCCACACGTTATCAGTGTGAGCATGGTAAACAGGGGGCGACGGGACCACAACGATGTAAGTTACATGGGGTTGGTGACAGAAATGTTGAGTCGTTTGATATGACGGTACGTGAGTTTAGCATTACAAAAACCAAGTTTTAAGTGCATATGGATGTTTTACCACGCCTGGGTGAGCTTTGTAAAAGCTCTTGAGCTCACTGAAAATTTGTTTCACTTGGGTAATACAGTTGCAAACGAAGCGACATCGCAAGGCTTACGTGTCATGAAGGTAATGCCAGCTAAACTGCAGTAGAGTTCGTTAAAGATTGATCAGCAGGATAAAATATCCGCAGGTATGGGAATGAATGCGCGGGTTGCAGTGAGTACTGATTTACCTTGTGGGACGATGTATGTGGTTGAGCTAAAGTAATGGACAGTTTGATGTTTCACATTGTTCTGTTTGCAGATGCATAGCGCACTGAGTAATGTTAATTTAAATATTTGGTTCACGTTAGTACAGCTAACTTTGACAGATCTGAAACTTATCTGCCAGAAGGTATAATGATAGAAAAAGACATAGATAGGTGGAGTTTCGATAGAAGCCGTAAGCAAGCATTAAGCGATGAACTGCGTCACTTGTACGACAGTAATCGTACAAGCATGAAAAAAGTGTTATTGAAGTTTTGTGACTCGTTCTATACAGATGGGGTGTTACAGTAACACTAGCAACGCAGTCGTATACACAGTTATGGGGTGGAACTCAAATTCATAGCGAACAATATCGTACAGCGGCATACTTACAAACATTAACAGAAGAGATCATTGAACAGCCACTACGAGATGGGATCAAAGAACCAGTGACAGTCCCTGAAGCACAAAGATTGTAATTATCCCTAAGGAATCATTGGATGGGAAGAAGAAATACATGTCTTGCTGTGATAACAGATGCTTATCATATCCTTAGTATTACGGAATTATCCGAGGATAATTTGGGTGAATGTCGTCACTTTACCTCTGGGGACCTCAAAAACGGTTACAATCAATTAAAAGTAGCAATTGAACATTGGCCAACGACAGCGTTTACCGCTCCCTGTTGACATTATCAATATATGGGATGCCACTGGATTTAAAAAATGCACCTGCTACTTTCCAGTGGTTATTAGACGGAGTTTTAAGACGGTTAAAGCCTAAAGGCTATGTGATCGATTTTGATCACTCCATTGTCTATTCAACTGTTCTACAAAAAATTGTTTTTGATATGCTACAGTCAGCACGTCGGACGCTGTGCATGGGCAAGTACCGTTTTGCTCAAACTCGAGTTAAGAATCTGGGACACGTAATTAGAGAGCGTAGTATACAGACTGATCTTCCTTTTACAGAAGCAATTCAAAATTTTCCAGCACGATGGACGGCCGAACAGATGCAGTCGTTCGTCGGTTTGTTCAACTACTAACGTAAATTCGAAATGGATTTGGTGTTTAATTAGTTTCATGTTCACGGGTCAGTTTGTACAATTTACTTTTCGTAACATCGTAAACAGAGCCATTTGCTAAACATTTATAACTTTACGTTTTTCCTAAATTATATATATGTGAGTTAGTAATGCCTACCCATCATCTTTTACAAGTTACAATAGAAATTTTCGTACAGAAAAGAAGAAACTTCCGACAAGAAAAATTTTTACTTTGTTTTCGAAGTTTACTTTGATTTCTGTCAGACATTTTGTATTGCTAGGCAAGTGATCAAAAACTTTTGTTGCAGCATCCTGCACCAATTCTTCTGTTAACGGCAACCTTAACATGGAATAATGAATATCATTTTTCCTTCTGACATTGTAATTACGTACATCGTTGTACCTTTTGAAGTGTAGTGAAATATTTACAAAACTCTTCAGGAGCGAATAAATGAATTGTGTAAAAGAAGTCACAATGCTCAACTCCTTAAACAGACGTCAAAAGGTGATCAAGGGTGAGAATCACATATTATTCTTACAGCACGTATTTTGAGCAATGAAGTTTTTCTTTTTTAAAGATGACTTAACGCAGAATATTATTCCATATGACGTTACTGAATGAAAACACGGCGACTTCCTGATTTGTCTCTCCCCAATGTCTGCAACATTTATAATTGCAGAAGTGTCTGAACTAACCTTTTTAAGGAGTTTCTAAATGTGCTTCTTCCAGTTTATATTCTCATCACTATGCACATAAAGGCATTTTAAAGTTTTCACCCTATTCATTATTTCCTAACTGTGTGTTACTGTTATCATTGGTGTAGTACCTGTAGATACGCAGAACTCAATATGTTGTGTCTTTTGAATATTTAGTGCAAGACCACTCGCAGAAAACCAGTCAATGACGCTTACCATTTGTTCTGTTTCTGTATGTATCCTTGGACTGACTTTAGCACCGGTGTCGTCTGCAACCAGAAGTAATTCTGTTTGTTTTATATTAGACCAAAGGTCGTTTACATATGCGGGGAACAATAGCAGACCCAAGTCTGATCCTTGGGGATTCGTGTCCCAGGACTATTATTCTTGAATTATTAAGTACAGCCTTCTGCATTTACTTGGTTAGATATGACATTACGCATTGGTTGGCTGTACAATCAATCTCACAAAATTTCTATTTATCTAGGGGAATATTGTGATTCATACGGTCAGATGCGGTAAGTAGTTTGCAGGAAATACCAATCGATGCTACTTCATAATTTAATCATTGTAAAACTTGGCGAGTTAACATGTAAATTGCTTTCTCAATAGAGCATCTCTTTTGAAATTCTAACTGTGACTTTCTGAGTATATTTTCATTTCTAAGGTGAGATACAATTCTCAGATATTTCTTTAAAATAATGTCATAAGTGAAACAGGTCTATGGCTGAGTTAGTGATGCATTAGATACTTAGGATAAGACCAAATTTTTTATATGGAAACAAATATGTAGTATAGTGGAAGTAGGAGAGTCAGATAGTACCAGAGAAACTGTAGAAAAAAATGAGTTCCGATACCGTATTGGTTATTTCAGGTTTTAGAAAAAGGTTCATTGTCTCTTATGATGCTTGTAATGGTCAGTTGTATGTATTTTGTGTCAAATGCTTGATGGACAGGGGCAATTAAATAATGCGTTACGTAACCACTCAATAAACGAAGTCTTAACGGTCATATGCGATATTATACATTTCTGGTGTTTCATGTTTGGTAGAAGATTTAACGTTTAGGCTGATCATGAGTCACTGGAACGGTTGTTTGGTCTAAGAGACTCATCTATCCGTTTGCCACTCTGGCTTCTCAAGTTCAGTGAGTGTGATTACGAAATTGTCCACACAAATGCAGATAAATTAAGTCGCAATGTAGCCACGCTGAGTACACTGGAAAACATCAAATTGTAATAGCAGCAAGCACAGGCAGATAGTAAAGAGTGTTAGGCTTTTATGTCAAACTGCTCTTCATCATGCATACGGATAATCGGCACAAAATTCCAAAAGAAAGTGTTACAACAGACTGTGTACCATGTGCTCTGAGATTGAATGCTTTACACCAGACAATCCCTTCGCAAAGGTTACCAGAGGCGTCGATGTCAATTTAAAATGATTGTTCTAGACATTTGCTAACCATAGCCAGATCACATGTAAAGAATACGTATGTGCTTACGATCATCAATGTTTCTCACGGTATCTAGTAATGATAGCAATTCCAGATCAAAAGGCCAGTATTGAAGCATAAGTATTTATTAACAATTTGACACTGAAGATTGGAGTGCCTGATACCTTAATTATAGACCGTGATACGAACTTAGTTTCGGTACTTACAACCAGGTGTGGCGTGTGTTGCATATTCGGAAGTTACAAACGCGTCCTTACTACTCACAGACTAAAATGTGGATGGAGCGTGAGCCTAAGACCATTTCTAAACTGGTAATCTTTTACTTGAATGCCAGACACGACGGCTGGGGTACACATTTTGCATTAGTAGTTTGCGCGAACAACTTAAAGGTTCATACGGGAATAGTCATGTCACTATTTGAGGTACGAGATGAAAACACCCACTCAGTTTGACTTTTTTGTGGTCCTAAATTACTACCGAATAGCGAACCAATGAATAAGAGAAGAAACGTGCAAAACCCGTACACAAAGGCTCTAGAACGCCAGGAACAGCGAAATAGGCGCACTGGAAGGCTGCCGCAGTATATTAGAGGGCAGTGTGTGTTGTTTTCAGGGTATTTAGTGTTTTCATGTCGTTGCCACATGTGTTTTTTGTTATTGTATGGTCATTGTCAGGTATTTGTTACTGTTGTTCTTGCTGCTGTCTGTCGTTAGTTACTCGTTTCGGAAAGAGGACGGGGGTGGTAGATGGTTCCTTTCCTCAGTTGGTGACTTCGTTATGACATCCTAAACGATGGGAAAGGTCCTGGGTTTGCCATACATCATTGGAAGTGGAGCAGAATGCTTAGCTGTTGTTCAAATGTTTGTTGGAGGTATATATTTCTCTAGACAGTCGGATGCCTTCCTTATGAGACATCAGTGGACATTGAAATCAACACATCAGAGAAATGAAATTCGGAGAGTGGTAGATTTTGTTTCGGATTGATATACAGAGGCACAGGGAAGTTACGATTTTTAGGGAGGTGCTGAAAGATTATCATAATCACAGTAAATTAAGAGCACACAATCACAGCTTGCATATATTGTCCACAACCTGTTGTTTGTAGTAAGAGAACGTTGTTAAATTTGGGAGATAAATTATTAAAAACGTTGTCCGCGATAACAGATTAGGAGAAGTTCCAAAATTAAATGATGCACTTGGTCATTTTCAGAAAGCGGTGATTTCTATGAAGAGTGAGGTGCTATCGCTTTCGTCATGGGAAGGGTTTCTGTCTTAGGTGTACACTCACTTGTATGGCTGTATTACACTAACGTGAATTCACTGCATTGGTCAGAAGGGCCATTAAGGGTGTTACACTTCCAGAATTTAGAACAGCTTAACGCCACCCTCAACCCTGAACTTACACATTCGTTACACAGATTTACGATTCACAGCAGGGGAAATTTCAGTGGATCGGATGCTACATCATATCCGAATCATTCAATAAAATCGTCAACACATGTTTACGTAGATTACTTTCATCTACCAATATGTAGGGTCGTTACTATGTATTTGCATAATTTATTCGTGAAATAATAGCAGAAGGGCACAACTTACGGATCAGCCGAGACGCAAGTTGCCAGAAAAGTGTTAAGCGGCCATGGCCGTGGGAACGATTGACAGAAGTAGAAGTTCTGTATTAGGTGGTATAAACACTACATTCAGGATTCTATTGTAGTAAGCTCCTAGAGAACGCACTTTGAGAGTAAGTTCATGCTGGAATTGGATAAGGAGGGACCCATGTGGGACATTTCAGGACTGGAAGGCTCGGTCCTGGAAGATTCGGGACGAATCTTGCGAAAGAAGGGCGGTGTGTTGCAACCCGAAAAAGTTAGGTGCGGGATTTGCGAATGTCTTAAACGTGTTAATCCCACCCGCGGCTAGGCAGTAGAAGCAAGCCTGCCCGAAGTGCTAATAGAGTAAGCCGCTGGACTGTACTTTTGACATTACGACAAAACATTCCGGCCAGACAGGTTTACAACACTAGGGACGGGCGAGCCACATAGAATCTCTATGTCGCATCACAGTATGACCAAGAGTGAGGTGATGTTTTATAAGAGACAATTCCGCGCTACCGAGAAACTCACGCGTTGCAAATTTAACTGCGGTTAGGAACCCGTGCTCGGGGCACAGCGAGCTAGGAAAAGCTAAAAGCCAAGTGACATGAAATAAACATACTCGTCCACCTATGATAGTAATAAATCGGACGCGTAGTTGTATGGTTATAAGTAATGGAGCGCAGGAATTCTAAGCATGAAGTAATGCCTCCATTCTATCTGCTTATTAAACTGGAGAGAATGCTGTCATTTGTGATTCATGGAAACCACGACCCACCCTTAATGATCGAAATCTGCTGGAAACCTGGCAACGAGGCACACCATGTCTGAGGCGTGATGGCTGCGGGATTTGGGACTAGAAGATGTTTACAGTCTGGCTGGGAGAGATGTGCACTCGCGGCCTCCTAGGATCCTAGACGTCTTTGACCTACGGCCTCGCGGGATTAGCTGAGCGGTCTCATGCGCTGCAGTCGTGGACTATGAGGCTGGTCCCGGCGGAGGTTCGAGTCCTGCCTGGGGCATGGGTGTGTATTTGTCCCTAGGATAATTTAAGTTAAGTAGTGTGTAAACTTAGGTAGGCTTGGGTAGCTCAGTTGGTAGAGCACTTGCTCGCGAAAGGCAAAGGTCCCGAGTTCCAGTCTCGGTCCGGCACACAGTTTTAATCTGCCAGGAAGTTTCAATTTTTACTGTTAATTCGCGTACACAATTGTCAGGGATTTACGTTTCATGATGTTTTTGCTTATTCATTAGAACTGGATTTGCTGTATCGATTAGAGTTGTGGTTTTTCTACCTGATTCATACGAGCCAATAGTTCAGATCCAATTAGAGGGAGTCATATCTGGAGCACGTATGGTACACTACAACAAATGATGTCATTATAGTGGGAAAAGTAACACGAGTGTGATTAGTAAATTAGTGTTTGAAATTTAAGGTTTTCTTCAAACTAACACAGAGGATATAGAACAATTCATACTACTATTAGTATATATCTGGACTTTGAAATATTATATGTCTGGAGTGGGCTTGATGGACTGAGCACACAGGCTGTCAGCTAGAGCTGCTTGTGCTTTTGTGATCATCAACACAGGTTTTCTAATGAATAATTAATGTTTGTGGAGGGATAATGTAACTTTTAGTACATCATTCCTACAAAGGTTTAATGTTTACACTGACGTGTTTAATTAGATACAATTTCTGAATTTAGTACTAACTGTCGTATTCTGGAAAATGATTCTATAGCTCCTGTTAATGAGCAATAGGGAAGTAATTTAGTTTCAACACAATTATAAAATGAATAATATGCTGATGTTCCAAGAATTATGGGACAAGTTAAAGTCTTAATGTTAAGGGGCTTAATTAAATGATAGACCGCGAACAAGTGGAAGGCACTTAGAGTGAAATTACAGACTAGTACCAATTGGTTTATTGATTCTTTATGGCTGTTAACAGTCAAAAATGAGGTAGTGCTATTCCACTACAAAGGCGAATTCACAGTTTAGTGCAGAAGTTTGAATTCACTGTCGAAGACTTTTCGAGAAGGTTTAGTGCACTTACCATTCGGTTAAGGTAAGAGCTGCAGAGAGGCTCTCTGCTGTGAAAAAAATAAGAGTTGTTTCTGTAGAAGAGAGTCCAGTAATCCTGCAGTGATCTGTAAGTGAACATAAGAAGCTGTTACAGGAAAGTTTACAAGTTTAAAAGAATAGGCGTGAAAGAGGCACTGGATTGACCGAATGTTTGATTGCTCTACCCAGTCAAGAAGTAATTAGATTTAAAAAATTATTTCCCTTCATACTAGATTATTATAAGTTTTAAAAACAAATTTATACCATGAAATAATATTGCAGGATCAATGTACGAGAATTAGAAGGAGGTACAAAAGACAAATACACAGGTGGCACCTTGCACTATTGTTGTTGCACAGTTAGCTCTTAATGCTGATCAAAGTTCAAGTGGTACTGTATCTTCTAGTGTAAATGATTCCAAAGAAGTTAGGACTTTATTCAGATTCAAAGTGTTTATTAGCCATAGATAGCATTTAGTGAAATGTGTTTTATATTAATCGCATGATCCAGTAGCAATCACTACAAAATTATACTGTTCACTTTGCACATACAAATGATCTATCCCATATTAACCTGTTGTACAGAACTGTAATCATAATCCTAAATCTCAGTTTCTGCACTACTACTCTCGAAGAACTCTCTTGAACTGAAGAATGGATTGTTTACTAAGCAGTTATACAACTTACTTCTAAAATTGTTGAAAGATGCACTGTTTAGAGAGAATGCCAGTTTATTCAAAAAGTTCAAACAGTTTACTTTGCAAAAGCTACCCATTTTTGTGATTATAATCTAGGAATGTCAATACCCTTCTTGTTTCTGGTATCGTGATAGACAATGTTCTCTCTGGTGTCAAACTCTGCTACGTTGTTTTCAGCGAATATCAATGACGAAAAGAGATAAGGTTTTATGATCGTCATTATTTTTGTCTTAGTGAACAAAGTACTGCATTGTTCCCTTGGACTAACCTTATAATTACTTGTAGCACGCATTTCTATATCAGCACTACCTCACTGACATTACATGAGTGACCACATAACAACAGCCCATATATGTGTGAACCAGAGATGGCAAAATTAAACTGTGCTAAGGTATTTATTTCTAACTGGATCAGATAATTTCTGTATGAGGTAGGATAGCCTTGATATCTTTCTAAGGTATGATTAATGTGAGGTTGCTAGTTTAGTTTGGAATGAATATTTTTCCAAGCAACTGTCCAGACCTTTGGAGTTTCAGAGAAGATGAAATGGAGAGTAACAGGAGAATAAAGAATTAGGTCAGTATTTCATGAAAGAGTTTCCAAAATTGAAAAATGTTCGGGGTCATTGTTATGGCAGAGGTCATGTGCCAGATAATAGTGATTTATATTCTGTTCATGAAGATGAATGAGATCCTGTAGCTCGTTATGAAAGGAGGAAAATTCTTCACAACCATGGTAATTTTAATCATGATGCTGGAAACTGTGAAGTGAGGCATTGTTTTCAATTAACCATTTCTTATGTGTTCTAAAATTTGAAGTTTTTATAATTATATGAAATCGTAGTGATCCTCATGCTTGGCTAGAGCACTTTGATTTTGTATTTCCTTCCACATGGCCAGCCGATCACAGAACTGAGTTCGCCGGCCAGACTGGCAAGGCGGTTCTAGGCGCTACAGTCTGGAGACGAGCGACCGCTACGGTCGGAGGTTCGAATCCTGCCTCGGGCATGGATGTGTGTGATGTCCTTAGGTTAGTTAGGTTTAATTAGTTCTAAGCTGTAGGCGACTTATGACCTCAGAAGTTAAGTCGCATAGTGCTCAGAGCCATTTGAACCAAGAACTGAGTTTGGATGTGGCTGTTTGGTAGGTGACCTTAGTATGTGAATACTGAGACTGACTAGAAACTGTGAGCTATATGACGAGTTTTATCAGATTTTCCTGATAGAAGATTTGTCTAAAGCAGCGCCAGACAGAATCTTTGGCATACTTGTTTATAAAAAGAATTTAATAATACTGACTTTATAAATCTTGCTTCATTCTTACAGTCCTACTGAATTGAATTATAATTGACTTGTAAAATTTACTCCCAAGTTGAGCCAGATTATTCTTCCTGGTCAGGTGAAAGGGTAGTTAGTCGGTTTTGAGATTTTGCTCCAAGAATTAGAATATGACAATGCTGAAGAGAGTTGTTGTAGTAGAAGCAACAGTAAGTTTTGTTATCGTAGTCTGAAGCCACAGAGGAATTGGAATAAGGATCACCGGCAATGTGATACATATAGTGATAGATATGGGAACGGAAAGTGGAGGCATCAGAGGAATTATGTGATTGCAATGAAGGCCACAATTTTAGGAGTAGTAATTGTGATTGGATTGGGAGACTGTTTCGTCAAATCACGGTGGTAAAGGGAATGGTAGTCACTGATATTGACAAGATAGAAACTAAAGTTCCCATTTTGTAAATGTACGCTCAGCTTATCCACAGAAAATTGTGCAAGTGAATAGCCCATAGCCCCATAGCCACATAATTGACAACTGATGTGTGCAGCTGATTTGAGTGCTGAAAACAGGATGAAAAATGCCTATGAGAAATTGAATGTATTTACTTTTGTATGCTCGAGTTACCTATTGATAGGTGATGGTCAAGAAAATCCCAATTCTCTGAAGAGTCCAGAGTTTCAAATATATATTACCTTGTGTTCCAAGTGTTGGAAGCCAGTCGTCTGGGTTGAGTGAGTCAGCATTTCACAGATCGGAAGGTTTAGCTTTATGAAGTATTCCTTCTTTACAGTTGACTCAAGCGAAAGGGATGATTACCAGAAAAGGAGCAGAGATGAAGAGACAAGTAGGTATTGATTTTCTTTGTCAAGGTTATAGCTTCATCCGAATTTAGTAACTGTGTGGAATTTGGCTGGTGATACGATTTTAAGGGCTGATTTTTTGTTGACATAGAAAGAAGTAATGGCCTTGGGCTGTGGTTTAGTGAGTTTTAAGTATAATGATGGTATGTTAAAGCATGAGGGAAGAGTTGCCTGTAGTGACTGACTATGATGTTCACGCAGTCCTATTACGTCATTTGCCAGTGAAGTCTTTGGACTTCACAAGAAATATGGCGTTGGAGAATCTCTGCTGAAGTGGTGAGCGAATTAGTTAAAGGCAATTTATTTAGGGAACTGACACATAATTCTTCAATGTTTCTGGTGCATCCAGAGACACAACGTTCTTTTGTGTGTGTGTTGTTGCATGATGAACATGATTTCCCTGGCTGTTAGCATATTTTCGTTTAATTTTTGCTGTACTGCTAGCTCTCTTCTTCTACTTAGTGTCCATAAAGGGATTTTACTACGAGCCACACTAGTGCAGAATTTTCGAAGAAGATTTGTGTATAAATAAAAAATTGTCAGGCATAAAAAAAGAAATAAATGTAGTAAAACTGGAAATGAAGACCATAAAGGTGGTCTGATTGTGGGACGTGCTGAGAAGTAAAAGTGATATTTGAAAAACCTCAAGACTGTTATGTAAACAGTGTGATGATTCTCATCATGCATTCCGCATATAGCACTAATTATTGTTTAGAAGGTGATGTACATGTTGGTAATATATCTTTATTGATCAACTGAGGTGATGTATGCTGTGATTCCATTCATAAATATTTAGAGGTGAATGGATTACAAGTGGATTAAGCGCTGAAGAGCCAAAGAAACTAACACAACTATCGAATATCGCGTAGGGCCCCGCGAGCATGCAGAAGTGGTGCAACACGATGTTGTATGGATTCGGCTAATGTCTGAAGTAGTGCTGCATGGAACTGGCACTATGAATTATGCAGGGCTGTCCATAAATCCGTAAGAGTGTGAGAGGGCGGAGATCTGTTCTGAACAGCTCGTTGCAAAGCGCCACAGATATGTTCAGTAATGTTCATACGTGGGGATTTTAATGGACAAAGCAAGTGTTTCAACTGAGAAAAGTGCTCCTGGAGGCACTATATAGCAATTCTGAACGTGTGGGGTATCACACTGTCCATTGGAATTTGCAATGGCCATGAATGGTTTCAGGTGACCAGACAGGATGCTTATGCACTTGTCATCTGTCAGAGTCCTATCTTGTCGTATCAGGGGTTCCATATCACTGCAACGGCACACATCCCACACCATTACGGAGCTTCCACCAGCTTTAACAGTCCTCTGCTGACGACCAGGCATAATTTTTCCAGTGATCAACAGACCAATGAGGTGTTGATTGGTCTACCCATAGCGTAAAGTATTGTGTCGAGCAGTCATCAAGGGTACAGGAACGGGCCTTCGCCTCCAAAATCCCATATCGATGATGTTTCTTGTAAAGGATCGAACGCTGACACTTTGAAAAATATATTTTTGTTTTTAAGGAATTATTCTACCAGATTCCATATATGTGTGGTGTGAGAAAAGTAATGTCGCAGACAGCACTGCGAACGATCTGGCAGTGCTATGTACACTGGGGTAATCGTCCCTTTCTGACAGTCTGAGTTTTCAGCTCTTTACAGCAATCACGTAATTTTTGAGAGCCCCCATCAGTGAAGTTGAGTTTTCGTTGTGTGTTTACAGTAATGGAACAGCGGAATTTAGAACGGCGTTATGCAGTCACGTTTATTGTTAAACTTGGGTAATCTATGAGTGTGACCATTCAAAGGTTGAAACAAGCCTATGGGAAACATTTCTTGTCAAGAGCACAAATTTTTCGTTGGCACAAATCATTTTTGGAAGGCTGATAGGAAGATGAATCTCGCTCATGGAGGCCTTCAAAATCATAAACCGACGAGAACATCGAGCGTGTGCATGGTCTTTCGAGAGAAGACGGACATTTAACAATAAAAATAATAGGTGAACCGTCAAAATTGACAACTTTCACCTTAAATCAAACATCTGACTGAAAATTTGCACATGTGGAAGGTTTGTGCCAAAATCGTGCTGAGAAACCTCACAATTGAGCAGAACAACAATCGAAGAAACACGTGTGTTGGTCTTCTTGAGAAGACTGCCATTAACTGTGAATGTTTCGGTAGTGTTATCATCGGTGGTGAATCCAGGATTATTGAGTATGATCCTGAGACGAAGGGGCAAAGTGAGGAGTGTCATACTGAGACATCTCCTCCATCAAAAGAGGCTCGTATTGAGCAAATAAAAGATCAAAACAGCTCGTATGTACTTTTTTGACTGTAGGAATATCATGCACAATGAATTCTTTCAGGAAAAACTGTCAACCTAGTGTTATACAAGGATGCCCCTCAAACGCTCGGGAAGAGATTAAATCGTGTGAGACCGACTGGACGTGCAGACAAATGGACGCTGAATCATGGTAGCGTCCCATTTAATACAGCCATTTCCATCATGGATCTTTTCACCACAAAAGGCATTCCTGTTGTACCACAGGCAACCTGTTCACCTGATCTGAGTCTTTGTCATGCATTTTCTGTTAGCGAATCTAAAAATTTCTTAAAAGGAAGTCGTTTTGGGACTCTGGAAACATTCGAAAGAATGTAACTGACATATTGAAGGCCCTACGACTTCAAGCCTTTCGGCGCTGCTGCCAAGCTTGGGAACAACGATTATACCGACGTAAAGTTGCCGAAAGAAACTACTGTGTAGGGACCAATACTGTTGTTCGAAAAGAAACATTGGGAGATAAACAATCAGTCACATTACGTTTCTCATACACTTAGCGTGTCCTAAATTTTTCATTTAATCTCAACCGAAAAATTTAAGTCTTAGTAGTTGATGTCACTTTCTACGATGAAGGTTGTTTCCAGTATTTCCAAGTTGAGGGCTTTAGTTACACATCAGTATCTCTTTAAAAAGTATATTGAGAGAAAACGTCAAAAACAATGACCGAAGTTGGCTGTTTTATATTTTTTGTGGTTTTCGTAAAACCGGCAGTACACCTTATGGAAAGTGGGTTGATTTTGCTAAGAGTGTGCTAAGGGTATTTTAAATTTCTGGACCCTGATCGCATATCAGTTGCCCCTTGAAAAGCATGTTGTTAATATCGTTCAACAACAATTAACGAATTTAAAAAAAGTTTTTTAAGAGTGGGCACAGTGTCGCCTCACCCCCTGCTCTTGGTAATTCACATTATGTAAAATGTCTTGGCATTACTGGGGTTAATCGGTCTTTTAACGTAAACTTTAGTGTCTACATTCTGATACTGTATCTTTTAACAGTTCTGTATGTAACAATTAAATAAAATCTTTTCAGATATTTATCTAAGAATAATTGTTTGTTTTGCAAAATTGTAAAAGTGACTTTATTGTTAATGTGGAACTAAAAAAATTGTTACTCATGAATTAGGTTTAAATAATGTCAAGCATGCAGTCTTCACCATGATGTTACCATTAATCAAACTTAGCTTCAGTATTATCACAGAATCTTAATATTCATTGCTAAGTGGCTTCCTTTTTTTATGTGAATATAAAGGATAATTTTTCTTGTATTGCATGAATTTGTAACATCCTGAAATGAATCTTTTCAGAACACATTACAGAAATGCTCCTATTTACAAGGAGAAGTCTATGACAGTTGTACTTTAAAGAGTGCTTTTATTTTTTCATTGTTTTTTCTTCATTAGACAGTGAAATAAATATTGCATGCATTTCAAAAAGATGTTTTATAGTTGGTAACTATAGGTCACAAAGCTCTTTCAAAAATATATTTGTGAAACACTTGTGTAGTTCAGTGATTCACCTACAGCTGCAGCCAGTCACGTGTTAGGCAGATCACTTGTGTCGTTTAGGAAATTTAATTTAATCGTACTTGTGTCCTGAACTTGATGTTCATGAGGTCTAAAACTGATCATAGTATGATATTGCAGTTAGGTATTTGGTTAGACCGTTACAGTTTTTTGCAGTGCATAGTATTATACATTACGTTGGATATTTACATATTGAGATGTTTACATATTAAAATTGTAATCGTTTTCTGTCCTGCATTGATGATTAATTCCGGCACGGTCTAGCGTTCAGTGAAATGGTATCGCAGAGCTTCATATTATTTTTCGCGTGTTGCAACATAGCTACAAGAAAGTATTTTAATTGTTCTGTCTAATCTTTTATGCACTCCATTTCATCATTTTCCCTTTCATTTCAAGTTACTTAATGCACTGCTGGAATATGTGTACAGGAATCTTATATTTCTGTGATTTCTAAAAATTCGATAGAGGTTCACACTTAGTGTAGAGCCTATGTTATGTATATCTATTGTTTGAATTTTAACCCTTGCAGGGTGTACTTCCCACTGTAGCATGTATTTACAGTGCTTAAGGGAATATGTTTTATCACTTCTGTACCCTCCTGGCATCTAGTGGCAGTCCGCTGCACCAGCTGTAGATTTAGTTTGTTGTGAAATACAGCCTTAAGTATGTACCCCAGCAAAAAGCGGTGTATTAATGGTTACTGGAAACTATGGTTACCATTAATATAGTTTCTGGAAGCGGCTTGGAAAGCATACTTCCCGCAAAATTAATCTGTCATTTGTGGTCCTTGGGAAGCATACTTAGCACCAACTAAAGGGTGTCCTCAAACTTTTGGGAACAGTTCTTACCACCTCTGTCTATGCTAGACATATTCTGGTAGTGCACTGCACAAGATGTACTAAAACTACTACAGCAATTAGTTTCTGTATGTCGTGGGATTAATACTGTTGTCAGAAGACATTGCTTCCCTCCTGCAATAGACTTTATTGCAACCTGTATCAGCTCGTAACTTTATTCAGTGACATAGTTTCATGGATTGTTTTCACAATGTGGTAAGTAAACATTAATATCCGTAACAAATATTTTCAACATAAAATAAAAGAAAATATAAAATAAAAACAAAAACACTGTTCATTATTTTATTTACGTGTAGTGGCAACACATAACAGCACTCAAAAGGGAAGTGGGAAATCCATTTGCACTCAATTTAAATACGTCACAAAGGTGGCGTGGTGATATTTGTACCAAAATAGTTTTAGGTCCTATATCTCAAAAATAAAGTTACTAAAAATATAAATACAGTAAGTTGATCACATTTCTAATAGGCTAGCAAAATATTATGTTCGCTGATGTGCTAAAATAATGTGCCTGCGAAAGAGTTAAGTTAAATTTTATGACTACTCATTTACACTCCTTCAATCATTTATTTAATTTTCGTGTGTGATTTTGGAGCTTGTGTTATCTGACGCTATCTGCAGTATACCTATTGCCAATATCCCCTTTGGAATTTAGCGATAATCTGTAATACAGATAATAAAATAACTCAGCCACATACTTGCCCTTCTGTACCGTTGTGTTGGCAGAAGAGCCAACACCGTGTTACGAAGGGAGGCCGAAATGCACGCGTTTTAGTTCACGCAGGCTGGCGTGACGAGGGAAGGACTATACTGACGTGAGGTCTGGAAAATGACAAGGAATTAGAATCCAGAAAGCGGACGGAATTAGTTTGATACTTAACTTTAATCGATTAATGATAAACGTCGCTCTTGACGGTACATGAGTCACAATAATATCTGTTCAGAAGACGTAGTAACTGAATATGGCGCCTTGCTAGATCGTAGCAAATGGCGTAGCTAAAGGCTATGCTAAACTGTCGTCTCTGCAAATGAGAGCGTCTGTAGTCAGTGAACCATCGCTAGCAAAGTCGGCTGTACAACTGTTGCGAGTGCTAGGGAGTCTCTCTAGACTAGACCTGCCGTGTGACGGTGCTCGGTCTGCAATCACTGATATTGGCGACACGCGGGTCCGACGTTTACTAACGGACCGCGGCCGATTTAAACCACCTAGCAAGGGTGGTGTCTGGCGTTGACACCACATTTACTTTAATGTTTACCATAACAAGCCTCTTATAGAAAATAGTATCGTGGACAATGCAATATGCTGAAGATGTGATGCATGTGGTGGATACAAGGAAGGCTATTGAAACACTTAGCAAGATGGACACATTTCTATATCTAGGTTCTCGACTACAGGTAAGAAGATGAGCGAGCAGGAACCACAGTGATTTGGATCGATTCAGACACATCACCGGTATTCTTTGTGAGAACAAGATGCCCATCCGCATAAAATAAAAGATATAAAGCACAACGGTAAAGACTGTTGCATTATGTGGTACTGAGAATTGGCGCACACCCAGGAGTTCTGAAGTTACACTACATGTTATGAAAATCCGGATGCTGAGAAAACCATCAGCCATTTCCCCGCTGGACCACAGTAACAAGACAGCGATCTGACAACTAACTGGAGTGGCTCCAATCAACGAAAAGAGCCAAAAATGGAGCGTTCGGTGGTATGGACACATCATATACCACCTACTTTAGTCATCAGCTTAGACTATCGTCTCACTCTTGAAGGCCACAGACAACGCGGAAGACCTTAACCGCATTGGATACGTACTATTAACGTACATCTAAAATCGAGGAACCTAGACCCACAGGTAGTGTTAGAACGTAAGAAAAGGTGTACATTGACCAAAAAGCAGACCACGATCCATGGGACTACACTAAGAAGGAGAAGAAGAAAATGATGATGATGTTGAAAAGAGAGCACAACGGGAGGGTCTCGATATTAATGGAAATAACAGGGGCCTGAACTAACGAAATCACAAAAACAGATTGTGAACGGCCAGAGCCTCAGCGGCGCGATAGCGTTCTCCCGCCGATTAATTTAATGACGGGCAGCGAGAAGAACGAGGCAAGTGTGCGAAGAGAGATTCCCAAGGTAGCGGTACGGGTTACAAAACTTAAGGCAACTTCGGAGGTGGCTTTCGCACGCATGAACAGGGGACGGGACAATTGGTGGGTGAAACGAGTTCCGAAGAGCGCCACCCGAAATGAGGACGCGGGGTGGAAACATTATACGCGACGAGAGGCAATACGTCGCACCGAGAGTGTAGGAAGTAATGCAGCGTATAATACGCTTCGAAAACAGTAGAGGGAGAAATTGTAACCAGGGAAACAGAGTAGTTTCAACTTCGCCCCGCAATGAAAGTATAGTGACGGGGAAAACATGGTGTATTCTAGCCAAAATAGAAGAACAGCTTCTGTGCTGCCACCTGAGGGATCACAGAAATGTAATGGGCGGAATCCCCTGCAGCATGGTTTCAGGAAATGGAAAACCACCCATGATCAGTAAATCAACCAGTTCATGTTGTGAACACCTCAGACGACTAGTACGTTATAGGCGCAATGATTGGTATAGCTATGACTTCTGTTAATTTATGGTGGCGTGTCCTGTTAAAATGAATGAAACAAATGGACTGTCTCATATGTCTCTATGACAGACTATGAAAATACTGCACAGACATTCAGATGCAACTGGAATGTTCTTGAAACAAAATCGTGACAGATATCACCAAAGGCCTGCGTGAAGTACCCTGTTTGGGTCCAGAGTTCTGGAATGTTGGCATTGAGTCATTACTAAACCAGCTTCAGAGTACAGCAGACACTAGAGGCTGCATAGCCTACGCTGATGATCTCCTTATTACAATATCCGCCAGCCCAAGTGCTAAATTAGACGAGGATTTTAGTGAAGTTCGTGGAAGACTAAGTAATTGGTACATAGAAAGCAATTAAAGGAAATCACCACACAAAACTGTTTTTATGTTAGCCCACGAAATTTCGGACGTGCAGTCGCGCAAATAAGATTTCTTCTACCGATAATTAGGGTGAGTATCGTCCGGCCGTCCACAGAGCTTGCGGTAAGACTGACGACAATGTGCTATGTGCGGCCTTATATGCTACACCGCGGCGGTGCTGCGCATGCGGGCCACAGACGCTGGTCAGCGGCATTAAGATAAGCTTATATAAGTGCCGCCTGTGGCGAAGGCGTACAGCCATTCGAATCGCTTATCGATGTATGTTTTGCGGAGGTGAAACCATGACGACTTCACTGCAGCTTAATTACCCCTAGAGCAGGGTTGCATGCTTTGTCCAAACAGAAACTACTAAGTCTGTTTTTTAAAATAAATAGCTAATCTACACCGAGTAAAGCTGCAATCTTTGCGAGAGGCGGGAAGATAAGGATAACACTGTGATTTTCAAGAATATGGCCTATCTTCGAGGAGAGAGCACACAAATAGGGCAAAAAAGTACTTGATTTGACGGAATTACTATCTTCTTTCCCATCACACACCTGCATTCTAGGTTTTTCATTGAATACTCTACGGACTTGTTGCGGAGGATATCCATTCGCTTTAAAAAGGCTCTTGAGGTATGTGAGTCCTTCTTGCAAATTATCCTTATCAAATATACAGTACGCCCTGTACACTAAGGTCTTAAGAACACCTGTGGTCTGTGAATGGCGGTGGCATCTACTGCCGTGTAGATATTGATTTGTATGTTTTGGTTTACGATATGCGGCATGACCTTATGTGCCATCAACTTTAGGGTGAACGACAACATCCAAATAAGGGACGCAGCCATCTTTTTCTATTTCCATAGTAAATTTAATACTACCATGGGTAGAACTCAAATGCTCAAGAAATCGATGTAATTAACCCATCTCGTGCTGCCACACTACAAATGTGTCGCCCGCGTACAACCGAATACCGGTTGTTTAAAACTTACTAAGTCCAGTGCCTTACCCTCGAAGTCTTCCATGAATAAATTAGCCTCCAGAGAGGAGAGGGAGCTTCCCATAGCAGCTCCATTAATCTGGTAATATACTTCATCACTAAACTGAAAATAAGGTGACAAAAGCACATGATCAAGCAAGGTCGTGATGTTCTTATCAAAATGTTGGCCGATAAAAGATAAAGAGTCCTTTAAATTTACTTTAATGTGTAATAATACCACGTCAAAACAAAAGAGCACATCCGTACTATTTAGCATGACATTGCTAAGTCTCTGAACTTAACTCATAGCATTAAATCCATGGAATTAAATCGATAGAATTACATATATTATATAGACATTTTCCTACCATTGGTATTAATAAGGATGCTAAATATTAGGTAGAAAAATACTCTAATGAACCTATAGTGCTGGTTATAGTCTTCATATTGTCATCCCGTCGGTAGGATCTTTGTTAATCTTCCGGTATACACCAGAACTAAGTTGACCACATACATTTTCCTTGTGGTCTTCCTGAAGCAAAGGGACGGTGGCAATACCTTTATCAGCACGACTGTGTCCGTATCCTCACGCCGCCTTTATATCACAAATCTCTCTTCTTTCTAAACAACTTGTTTGTGGACTGTGTTTCGTAATTGATCTGCAGCTTTCATGTCTGATTTCTTCAGCTGAATGCTCTGATAGCGAAGGACAGCTTCTTCAATGGCACTGACGAAAAACGATATCAGAAAAGTCTTTGGAGAAGGGGCACCTTTGGACTAGGAAGGTCGTTAAAATCGAGAGACCCCATAATCAGAATAAATGACCAACCCGTGTAAAGAAAAGTAGTATACAGGTACCTTGGTTTAAACAAGGAAGAAAAGCTTAATGTTCATCCAGATGTCGATATCGTCAGCCAGAGAGACATTAAAATCCTGCACAAAATAACTACTAATGGCCAAAGAAGTTTTCATCTCAATTTAAGTTCTGTAACAACGTACTAAAAAACAATCCTAACGCTATATCTTCTGGTAAACTATAATCCTCTGGTAAATCTGGTAAACTTCATACTATAATCCTAACGCTGTTGTGATCTACAGGTCGAGTGTCTGGGCTCGTACAGACAGAAAGGTAAGGACCGCCCACACTCTCCAGGAAGCACAGGAAAACCGGTTACTGTGCCTTTCAGGTTTGTATAGAAAATACCGAATGAGGAACAGCTTGTGATATTAGACTTGCTACATATTTACACAGGCACAAGAAAGTAATCTCTACTGTATTAGCTCAAAAAGGGAGAATATGAAAGAGTAAAGGAGATACTGGGCACAAGAACCACATTGAATAAGGGAATGAAGACATACAACAATAGAGAATGGCAATATACCTGGGACGAGGAAAAAACAGGAAGGAGAACTAACCAGTTACCTCCTAACATAAAATTAATCAAACTTAGCTTCAGTATTATCACAGAATCTTAATATTCATTGCTAAGTGGCTTCCTTTTTTTATGTGAATATAAAGGATAATTTTTCTTGTATTGCATGAATTTGTAACATCCTGAAATGAATCTTTTCAGAACACATTACAGAAATGCTCCTATTTACAAGGAGAAGTCTATGACAGTTGTACTTTAAAGAGTGCTTTTATTTTTTCATTGTTTTTTCTTCATTAGACAGTGAAATAAATATTGCATGCATTTCAAAAAGATGTTTTATAGTTGGTAACTATAGGTCACAAAGCTCTTTCAAAAATATATTTGTGAAACACTTGTGTAGTTCAGTGATTCACCTACAGCTGCAGCCAGTCACGTGTTAGGCAGATCACTTGTGTCGTTTAGGAAATTTAATTTAATCGTACTTGTGTCCTGAACTTGATGTTCATGAGGTCTAAAACTGATCATAGTATGATATTGCAGTTAGGTATTTGGTTAGACCGTTACAGTTTTTTGCAGTGCATAGTATTATACATTACGTTGGATATTTACATATTGAGATGTTTACATATTAAAATTGTAATCGTTTTCTGTCCTGCATTGATGATTAATTCCGGCACGGTCTAGCGTTCAGTGAAATGGTATCGCAGAGCTTCATATTATTTTTCGCGTGTTGCAACATAGCTACAAGAAAGTATTTTAATTGTTCTGTCTAATCTTTTATGCACTCCATTTCATCATTTTCCCTTTCATTTCAAGTTACTTAATGCACTGCTGGAATATGTGTACAGGAATCTTATATTTCTGTGATTTCTAAAAATTCGATAGAGGTTCACACTTAGTGTAGAGCCTATGTTATGTATATCTATTGTTTGAATTTTAACCCTTGCAGGGTGTACTTCCCACTGTAGCATGTATTTACAGTGCTTAAGGGAATATGTTTTATCACTTCTGTACCCTCCTGGCATCTAGTGGCAGTCCGCTGCACCAGCTGTAGATTTAGTTTGTTGTGAAATACAGCCTTAAGTATGTACCCCAGCAAAAAGCGGTGTATTAATGGTTACTGGAAACTATGGTTACCATTAATATAGTTTCTGGAAGCGGCTTGGAAAGCATACTTCCCGCAAAATTAATCTGTCATTTGTGGTCCTTGGGAAGCATACTTAGCACCAACTAAAGGGTGTCCTCAAACTTTTGGGAACAGTTCTTACCACCTCTGTCTATGCTAGACATATTCTGATAGTGCACTGCACAAGATGTACTAAAACTACTACAGCAATTAGTTTCTGTATGTCGTGGGATTAATACTGTTGTCAGAAGACATTGCTTCCCTCCTGCAATAGACTTTATTGCAACCTGTATCAGCTCGTAACTTTATTCAGTGACATAGTTTCATGGATTGTTTTCACAATGTGGTAAGTAAACATTAATATCCGTAACAAATATTTTCAACATAAAATAAAAGAAAATATAAAATAAAAACAAAAACACTGTTCATTATTTTATTTACGTGTAGTGGCAACACATAACAGCACTCAAAAGGGAAGTGGGAAATCCATTTGCACTCAATTTAAATACGTCACAAAGGTGGCGTGGTGATATTTGTACCAAAATAGTTTTAGGTCCTATATCTCAAAAATAAAGTTACTAAAAATATAAATACAGTAAGTTGATCACATTTCTAATAGGCTAGCAAAATATTATGTTCGCTGATGTGCTAAAATAATGTGCCTGCGAAAGAGTTAAGTTAAATTTTATGACTACTCATTTACACTCCTTCAATCATTTATTTAATTTTCGTGTGTGATTTTGGAGCTTGTGTTATCTGACGCTATCTGCAGTATACCTATTGCCAATATCCCCTTTGGAATTTAGCGATAATCTGTAATACAGATAATAAAATAACTCAGCCACATACTTGCCCTTCTGTACCGTTGTGTTGGCAGAAGAGCCAACACCGTGTTACGAAGGGAGGCCGAAATGCACGCGTTTTAGTTCACGCAGGCTGGCGTGACGAGGGAAGGACTATACTGACGTGAGGTCTGGAAAATGACAAGGAATTAGAATCCAGAAAGCGGACGGAATTAGTTTGATACTTAACTTTAATCGATTAATGATAAACGTCGCTCTTGACGGTACATGAGTCACAATAATATCTGTTCAGAAGACGTAGTAACTGAATATGGCGCCTTGCTAGATCGTAGCAAATGGCGTAGCTAAAGGCTATGCTAAACTGTCGTCTCTGCAAATGAGAGCGTCTGTAGTCAGTGAACCATCGCTAGCAAAGTCGGCTGTACAACTGTTGCGAGTGCTAGGGAGTCTCTCTAGACTAGACCTGCCGTGTGACGGTGCTCGGTCTGCAATCACTGATATTGGCGACACGCGGGTCCGACGTTTACTAACGGACCGCGGCCGATTTAAACCACCTAGCAAGGGTGGTGTCTGGCGTTGACACCACATTTACTTTAATGTTTACCATAACAAGCCTCTTATAGAAAATAGTATCGTGGACAATGCAATATGCTGAAGATGTGATGCATGTGGTGGATACAAGGAAGGCTATTGAAACACTTAGCAAGATGGACACATTTCTATATCTAGGTTCTCGACTACAGGTAAGAAGATGAGCGAGCAGGAACCACAGTGATTTGGATCGATTCAGACACATCACCGGTATTCTTTGTGAGAACAAGATGCCCATCCGCATAAAATAAAAGATATAAAGCACAACGGTAAAGACTGTTGCATTATGTGGTACTGAGAATTGGCGCACACCCAGGAGTTCTGAAGTTACACTACATGTTATGAAAATCCGGATGCTGAGAAAACCATCAGCCATTTCCCCGCTGGACCACAGTAACAAGACAGCGATCTGACAACTAACTGGAGTGGCTCCAATCAACGAAAAGAGCCAAAAATGGAGCGTTCGGTGGTATGGACACATCATATACCACCTACTTTAGTCATCAGCTTAGACTATCGTCTCACTCTTGAAGGCCACAGACAACGCGGAAGACCTTAACCGCATTGGATACGTACTATTAACGTACATCTAAAATCGAGGAACCTAGACCCACAGGTAGTGTTAGAACGTAAGAAAAGGTGTACATTGACCAAAAAGCAGACCGCGATCCATGGGACTACACTAAGAAGGAGAAGAAGAAAATGATGATGATGTTGAAAAGAGAGCACAACGGGAGGGTCTCGATATTAATGGAAATAACAGGGGCCTGAACTAACGAAATCACAAAAACAGATTGTGAACGGCCAGAGCCTCAGCGGCGCGATAGCGTTCTCCCGCCGATTAATTTAATGACGGGCAGCGAGAAGAACGAGGCAAGTGTGCGAAGAGAGATTCCCAAGGTAGCGGTACGGGTTACAAAACTTAAGGCAACTTCGGAGGTGGCTTTCGCACGCATGAACAGGGGACGGGACAATTGGTGGGTGAAACGAGTTCCGAAGAGCGCCACCCGAAATGAGGACGCGGGGTGGAAACATTATACGCGACGAGAGGCAATACGTCGCACCGAGAGTGTAGGAAGTAATGCAGCGTATAATACGCTTCGAAAACAGTAGAGGGAGAAATTGTAACCAGGGAAACAGAGTAGTTTCAACTTCGCCCCGCAATGAAAGTATAGTGACGGGGAAAACATGGTGTATTCTAGCCAAAATAGAAGAACAGCTTCTGTGCTGCCACCTGAGGGATCACAGAAATGTAATGGGCGGAATCCCCTGCAGCATGGTTTCAGGAAATGGAAAACCACCCATGATCAGTAAATCAACCAGTTCATGTTGTGAACACCTCAGACGACTAGTACGTTATAGGCGCAATGATTGGTATAGCTATGACTTCTGTTAATTTATGGTGGCGTGTCCTGTTAAAATGAATGAAACAAATGGACTGTCTCATATGTCTCTATGACAGACTATGAAAATACTGCACAGACATTCAGATGCAACTGGAATGTTCTTGAAACAAAATCGTGACAGATATCACCAAAGGCCTGCGTGAAGTACCCTGTTTGGGTCCAGAGTTCTGGAATGTTGGCATTGAGTCATTACTAAACCAGCTTCAGAGTACAGCAGACACTAGAGGCTGCATAGCCTACGCTGATGATCTCCTTATTACAATATCCGCCAGCCCAAGTGCTAAATTAGACGAGGATTTTAGTGAAGTTCGTGGAAGACTAAGTAATTGGTACATAGAAAGCAATTAAAGGAAATCACCACACAAAACTGTTTTTATGTTAGCCCACGAAATTTCGGACGTGCAGTCGCGCAAATAAGATTTCTTCTACCGATAATTAGGGTGAGTATCGTCCGGCCGTCCACAGAGCTTGCGGTAAGACTGACGACAATGTGCTATGTGCGGCCTTATATGCTACACCGCGGCGGTGCTGCGCATGCGGGCCACAGACGCTGGTCAGCGGCATTAAGATAAGCTTATATAAGTGCCGCCTGTGGCGAAGGCGTACAGCCATTCGAATCGCTTATCGATGTATGTTTTGCGGAGGTGAAACCATGACGACTTCACTGCAGCTTAATTACCCCTAGAGCAGGGTTGCATGCTTTGTCCAAACAGAAACTACTAAGTCTGTTTTTTAAAATAAATAGCTAATCTACACCGAGTAAAGCTGCAATCTTCGCGAGAGGCGGGAAGATAAGGATAACACTGTGATTTTCAAGAATATGGCCTATCTTCGAGGAGAGAGCACACAAATAGGGCAAAAAAGTACTTGATTTGACGGAATTACTATCTTCTTTCCCATCACACACCTGCATTCTAGGTTTTTCATTGAATACTCTACGGACTTGTTGCGGAGGATATCCATTCGCTTTAAAAAGGCTCTTGAGGTATGTGAGTCCTTCTTGCAAATTATCCTTATCAAATATACAGTACGCCCTGTACACTAAGGTCTTAAGAACACCTGTGGTCTGTGAATGGCGGTGGCATCTACTGCCGTGTAGATATTGATTTGTATGTTTTGGTTTACGATATGCGGCATGACCTTATGTGCCATCAACTTTAGGGTGAACGACAACATCCAAATAAGGGACGCAGCCATCTTTTTCTATTTCCATAGTAAATTTAATACTACCATGGGTAGAACTCAAATGCTCAAGAAATCGATGTAATTAACCCATCTCGTGCTGCCACACTACAAATGTGTCGCCCGCGTACAACCGAATACCGGTTGTTTAAAACTTACTAAGTCCAGTGCCTTACCCTCGAAGTCTTCCATGAATAAATTAGCCTCCAGAGAGGAGAGGGAGCTTCCCATAGCAGCTCCATTAATCTGGTAATATACTTCATCACTAAACTGAAAATAAGGTGACAAAAGCACATGATCAAGCAAGGTCGTGATGTTCTTATCAAAATGTTGGCCGATAAAAGATAAAGAGTCCTTTAAATTTACTTTAATGTGTAATAATACCACGTCAAAACAAAAGAGCACATCCGTACTATTTAGCATGACATTGCTAAGTCTCTGAACTTAACTCATAGCATTAAATCCATGGAATTAAATCGATAGAATTACATATATTATATAGACATTTTCCTACCATTGGTATTAATAAGGATGCTAAATATTAGGTAGAAAAATACTCTAATGAACCTATAGTGCTGGTTATAGTCTTCATATTGTCATCCCGTCGGTAGGATCTTTGTTAATCTTCCGGTATACACCAGAACTAAGTTGACCACATACATTTTCCTTGTGGTCTTCCTGAAGCAAAGGGACGGTGGCAATACCTTTATCAGCACGACTGTGTCCGTATCCTCACGCCGCCTTTATATCACAAATCTCTCTTCTTTCTAAACAACTTGTTTGTGGACTGTGTTTCGTAATTGATCTGCAGCTTTCATGTCTGATTTCTTCAGCTGAATGCTCTGATAGCGAAGGACAGCTTCTTCAATGGCACTGACGAAAAACGATATCAGAAAAGTCTTTGGAGAAGGGGCACCTTTGGACTAGGAAGGTCGTTAAAATCGAGAGACCCCATAATCAGAATAAATGACCAACCCGTGTAAAGAAAAGTAGTATACAGGTACCTTGGTTTAAACAAGGAAGAAAAGCTTAATGTTCATCCAGATGTCGATATCGTCAGCCAGAGAGACATTAAAATCCTGCACAAAATAACTACTAATGGCCAAAGAAGTTTTCATCTCAATTTAAGTTCTGTAACAACGTACTAAAAAACAATCCTAACGCTATATCTTCTGGTAAACTATAATCCTCTGGTAAATCTGGTAAACTTCATACTATAATCCTAACGCTGTTGTGATCTACAGGTCGAGTGTCTGGGCTCGTACAGACAGAAAGGTAAGGACCGCCCACACTCTCCAGGAAGCACAGGAAAACGGGTTACTGTGCCTTTCAGGTTTGTATAGAAAATACCGAATGAGGAACAGCTTGTGATATTAGACTTGCTACATATTTACACAGGCACAAGAAAGTAATCTCTACTGTATTAGCTCAAAAAGGGAGAATATGAAAGAGTAAAGGAGATACTGGGCACAAGAACCACATTGAATAAGGGAATGAAGACATACAACAATAGAGAATGGCAATATACCTGGGACGAGGAAAAAACAGGAAGGAGAACTAACCAGTTACCTCCTAACATAAAATAAATATCCAAAAGTCATAACTCCTCCCGACCAAGGAAACTACACACTACCTGACTGGACATGGTGCATACCCCTGCTGTTGTTGTTGTTGTGGTCTTCAGTCCTGAGACTAGTTTGATGCAGCTCTCCGTGCTACTCTATCCTGTGCAAGCTTCTTCATCTCCCAGTACCTACTGCAACCTACATCCTTCTGAATCTGCTTAACGTATTCACCTCTTGGTCTAGCTCTACGATTTTTACCCTCGACGCTGCCCTACAATACTAAATTGGTGATCCCTTGAAGCCTCAACACATGTCCTACCAACCGATCCCTTCTTCTAGTCAAGTTGTGCCACAAACTTCTCTTCTCCCGAATCCTATTCAGTACTTGCTCATTAGTTATGTGATCTACCCATCTAATCTTAAGTATTCTTCTGTAGCACCACGTTTCAAATGCTTCTATTCTCTTCTCGTCCAAACTATTTATCGTCCATGTTTCACTTCCATACATGGCTACACTCCATACAAATACTTAAGAAACGACTTCCTGTCGCTTAAATCTATACTCGATGTTAACAAATTTCTCTTCTTCTGAAACGATTCCCTTGCCATTGCCACTCTACATTTTATATGTTCTCTACTTCGACCATTATCAGTTATTTTGCTCCCCAAATAGCAAAACTCCTTTACTACTTTAAGTGCCTCATAACCTAATCTAACTCCCTCAGCATCACCTGACTGCATTCGACTACATGCCATTATCTTCGTTTTGCTTCTGTTGATGTTCATCTTATATCCTCCTTCAAGACTCTGTCGATTCCGTTGAACTGTTCTTCCAAGTCCTTTGCTGTCTCTGACAGAACTACAGTGTCATCGGCGAACCTCAAAGTTTTTATTTCTTCTCCATGGATTTTAGTACCTACTCCGAATTTTTCTTTTGTTTCCTTCACTGTTTGCTCAATATACAGATTGAATAACATCGGGGAGAGACTACAATCCTGTCTCACTCCCTCCCCAACCACTACTTCCCTTTGATGTGCCTCTACTCTTATAACTGCCATCTGGTTTCTGAACAAATTGTAAATAGCATTCCGCTCCCTGTATTTTACCCCTGCCACCTTCACAATTTGAAAGAGCGTATTCCAGTCAACATTGTCAAAAGGTTTCTCTAAGTCTACAAATGCTAGAAACGTAGGTTTGCCTTTCCTTAATCTAGCTTCTAAGATATGTCGTAGGGTCAGTATTGCCTCACGTGTCCCAACATTTCTACGTAATCCAAACTGATCTTCCCCGAGGTCGGCTTCTACTAGTTTTTCCATTCGTCTGTAAAGAATTTGCGTTAGTATTTTGCAGCCGTGACTTATTAAACTGATAGTTCGGTAATTTTCACATTTGTCAACGCCTGCTTTATTTGGGTTGGAATTATTATATTCTTCTTGAAGTCTGATCGTATTTCTCCTGTTTCATACATCTTGCTCTCCCAAGACTGTCAGTAGTTGTAATGGTATGTTGTCCACTCCCGCGGCCTTGTTTCGACTCAGGCCTTTCAGTGCTCTGTCAAACTCTTCCCGCAGAATTATATCTCAAATTTCATCTTCATCTACATCCTCTTCCATTTCCACAATATTGTCCTCAAGTACATCGCCGTTGTATACACCCTCTATATACTCCTTCCACCTTTCTGCTTTCCCTTCTTTGCTTAGAAGTGGGTTTCCATCTGAGCTTTTGATATTCTTACAAGTGGTTCTCTTCTCTCTGAAGGTCTCTTTAATTTTCCTGTAGGCTGTATCTATCTTACCCCTAGTGAGATAAGCCTCTTCATCCTTTCATTTGTCCTCTAGCCATGCCTGCCTAGCCATTTTTCACTTCCTGTCGATCTCATTTTTGAGACGTTTGTATTCCTTTTTCCTTGCATCATTTACTGCATTTTTATATTTTCTCCGTTCATGAATTAAATTCATTATTTCTTCTGTCACCCAAGGGTTTCTACTAGCCCTCGTCTTTTTACCTACTTCATCCTCTGTTGCCTTCACTATTTCATCCCTCAAAGCTACCCATTCTTCTTCTACTGAATTTCTTTCCCCTATTCCTGTCAATTGTTCCCTTATGCTCCTCCTGAAACTCTGTACAACCTCTAGTTTAGTCAGTTTATCCAGGTCCCATCTCCATAAATTCCCACATTTTTGCAGTTTCTTCAGTTTTAATCTACAGGTCATAACCAATAGATTGTGGTCAGAATCCACATCTGCCCCTGGAAATGTCTTACAATATAAAACCTGGTTCCTAAATCTCTGTCTTACCATTATACAATCTATCTGAAACCTGTCGGTATCTCCAGGCTTCTTCCATGTATACAACCTTCTTTCATGATTCTTGAACCAAGTGTTAGCTATGATTAAGTTGTGCTCTGTGCAAAATTCTACCAGTCGGCTTCCTCTTTCATTTCATCCATATTCACCTACTACGTTTCCTTCACTCCGCTTTCCTACTGCCGAATTCCAGTCACCCATGACTAATAAATTTTCGTCTCCCTTCACATTCTGAATAATTTCTTATATTTCATCATACATTTCTTCAATTTCTTCGTCATCTGCAGAGGTAGTTAACACATAAACTTGTGCTATTGTAGTAGGCGTGGGCTTCGTATCTATCTTGGCCTCAATAATGCGTCACTATGGTGTTTGTAGTAGCTTACCCGTATTCCTATTTTCCTATTCATTATTAAACCTACTCCTGCAGTACCCCTATTTGATTTTGTGTTTATAGCCCTGTAGCCACCTGACCAGAAGTCTTGTTCCTCCTTCCACCAAACTTCACTAATTCCCACTATATCTAACTTTAACCTATCCATTTCCCTTTTTAAATTTTCTAACCTATCTGTCCGGTAAAGGGATCTGACATTCCACACTCCGATACGTAGAACGCCTGTTTTCTTTCTCCTGATAACTACATCCTCTTGAGTAGTCCCCGCCCGGAGATCCGATTGGTGGACTACTTTTCCTCCGGAATATTTTACCCAAGATGACGCCATCATCATTTAACCATACAGTAAAGCTGCATGCCCTCGGGAAAAATTACGGCCGTAGTTTCCCCTTGCTTTCAGCCGTTCGCAGTACCAGCACAGGAGGCTATTTTGGATAGTGTTACAAGGCCAGATCAGTCAATCATCCAGACTGTTGCCCTTGTAACTACTGAAAAGGCTGCTGCACCTCTTCAGGAACCACACGTTTGTCTGGCCTCTCAACAGATACCCCTCCGTTGTGGTTGCACCTACGGTACGGCTATCTGTATCGCTCAGGCATGCAAGCCTCCCCACCTAAGGCACGGTACATGGTTCATGGGGGGAGGATACCCTTGCTAAATGCTGAAAATACCTTGCTAAATGCTGAAAATACAACCACACATCACAGACACTTTTGAATATGGAGCAGTCGGCACCCTGGACCACAACGTTTGAGATTGTTCCACTAGACAAGATATTGCAGGTTACGATAGGAACATTTTTGGTTACGCAAAAGTCGATAACATAATAAGGAATGAGGAGCTGCGGCACAAGTGGAACTTGCAGACAGCGAAAATACACACATTAAAAAAAAAAAAAAAAAAAAAAAAACAGATTTGGGTCACTTCGGTTCCGAGAGTTCCGAAACCTGTAAAGAAAATTGGAATAGACATCAACATAAACATCGTTTCGCTATTTTTATTCCTCATGAAAACCAAGCATTGAATATTGTACCACCATACAGCGAGACGTTCCGTGTTGGTGGTCCAGTACACACCGGTACCTCTAATACCCAGTAGCACATCCTCTTCTATTGATGCATGCCTGTATTCGTCGTGGCATAACACCCACAAGTTCATCAAGGGACTGTTGGTTCAGATTGTCCCACTACTCAACGGCGATTTGGCGTAGATCCGTCAGAGTGGTGGTCGATCACGTCATCCATAAACATCACTTTTCAATCCACCACAGGCATGTTCGGTACGGCTCATGTCTGGGAACATGCTGGCCACTCTAGTCAAGCGATGTCGTTATCCTGAAGGATGTCATTCACAAGATGTGCGCGATGGAGGCTCGAATTGTTGTCCTTGAAGACGAATGCCTCGCCAGTATACTGCCGATAAGGTAGCATTATCGGTCAGAGGACGGCATTCACGAATCGTGCAGCCGTTACGGCGCCTTCCGTCACCATCAGCGGACTACGTCGGCCCCACATAATGCCACCCCAGAACATCAGGGAATCTCCACGTTGCTGCACTCGCTGGACATTGTGTCTAAGGCGTTCAGGCTGACCAGATAGCCTCCAAACATCTCTCCGACGATTGTCAGGTTGATGGCATATGCGACACTCATCTGTTAAGAGAACGTGATACCAATCCTAAGCGGTCCATTCGGCATGTTGTTGGGCCCATCTATACTGCGCTGCATGGTGTCGTGGTTGCAAAGATGGACCTCGCGATGGACGTTTTGAGTGTAATTGCGCTTCATGCAGTCTATTGCGCACAGTTTGAGTTGTAACACGACGCCTGTGGCTGCACGAAAAGCATTATTTAACATGGTGGCGTTGTTGTCAGGCTTTCTCTGAGACATAACACGTGGATAGCGGTCGTCCACTGTAGTAGTAGCCGCTGGGAGGTCTGATAGAGGCATGTCATCGACAGCTCCTGCCTCTCTATATCTCCTCCAAGTCCGACCAACATAGTTTTGATTCACTCCGAGACGCCTGGGCACTTCCGTCTCTTAGAGCCCTTCCTGGTTCAAAGTAACAATGCGGACGCTATCAAACCGCGGTACTGACCTTCTAGGCATGGTTGAACTGCAGACAACACGAGTCGTGTACCTCAATTCTAGTGGACTGACTGGAACTGAGCGGCTGGCGGACCCCCTCCGTCTAATAGGCGCTGCTCATGCATGGTTGTTACATGTTTGGGCGGGTTTAGTCACATCTATGAACAGTCAAAAGGACTGCGTCTGTGGTACAGAATCCACAGTCAACGTCTGACTTCAGGAGTTCTTTGAAACGGGGTGATGCAAACCTTTTTTGAAGTGTGTATAGCATATGACATGCTCAATCCTAAGGGCCAGTTTCGATTCCCGGCTGGATCGGAGATTTTCTCCGCCCGGGGACTGGGTGTTGTGTTGTCCTAATCATCATCATTTCATCCCCATCGACGCACAAGTTGCCGAAGTGGCGTCAAATAGAAAGACTGGCACCTGGCGAACGGTCTACCCGATGGGAGGCCCTAGTCAGACGACATTTATTTATATGACATGGGAGCCTACATGGGCTGCCGGCCGCGGTGGTCGAGCGGTTCTAGGCGCTTCAGTCGGGAACCGCGCGACTGCTACGGTCGCAGGTTCGAATCCTGCCTCGGGCATGGATGTGTGTGATGTCCTTAGGTTAGTTAGGTTTAAGTAGTTCTAAGTTCTAGGGGATTGATGACCACAGCCGTTAAGTCCCATATTGCTCAGAGTCATTTGAACCATTTGAACCTTCATGGGCTAGAGACAACAATGAAAAGGCCACGCATAATGACGACGCGTTGCACATTGGCAGAACATCCACCTACAGCAATCTTTCGCACAGAGAGAGGAGATATGCCTTGAGGAGGAGCAGATAGGATTACGTGAGACCCTGACAGGCGCCCCCAAATCTATACAACTTGGCTGGCATTAGCAGGGTCCCTGTGAAACCTGAGCTGTGCGTCAGTCTGCCAAGGGTCAACTATCCTGACAAATGAGAAAATCTAGTTTGGTTCTGTCACCGGGTAGAGTAGTAAAAAGTAGTGTCTTGTTAACGTGGTGTAGTGCTGCAAAATGAAGTCTTGTATAGTAATGTAGTTAAGAATCACGAATTTCAAAATTTTTGATGTCTCAAAGCAGCATAGTAGAATAGGCCAGTAGCATGTTCCTCTGTATTCCAGACGAATGTACGTTGGATATCTATGTGGAAAATGGCCAAAGGGTAGCCGGCAGGTGTTGCCCAGCGGTTCTAGGCGCTTCAGTCCTAAACCGCGCTGCTACTACGGTAGCAGGTTCGAATTCTGCCTCCTGCATGGATATGTGTGATGTCCTTAGGTTACTTAGGTTTAAGTAGATCTAAGTCTAGCTGCTGATGACCTCGGATGTTAAGTCCCATAGTGCTTTGAGCCATTTGAACAATGTTTGAAGCCAAAGGTTAGAAACAGATATGGGTTTCAAACTTATTATTTACTGACCTACATATTTCATACAGACTTTCAATTAACATTTTATGCAGATATTTAATGTAGATTTTTCCCACTTAAGAACTACAATGAGTAGTTACACTAACACATCTGAAATTATGTTAAAATATTACGTGCTATGTTCATGTCAATTCATGTGCAACACTTGGTGTACTGTTGTATTTAGATAAAAGACTAAAAGAAAATAGGAAGTAAGTAAATGAAAACAAATAAATAAAAGTCATGTTTGTACTGTATGGAGATGAGCGGGAGATACTCAGCGCTGGCGCAGAGCCTACTCCTTCCACATACCATCAACATGAAAGCAATGGTTAACGTACGCACCGCCAGATGGTGCTGACCACAGTGCCATACGCTCTCACTTCATACCACTACATAATGTTTCACTTTCTAAACCTTCAATCGTGTGTGTGTACATGGTCGTTACCATAGAGGGTAATTCGCATTCAGGGCCCAGTGTTTACTACTGCATATGCTTTTTGAAACTGTTTTAAACCGGAACTTCACACCCTACTTGAATTTCTTCTTAGAATCTTCTTCTTTGTCCTGAAACTGTTGTCATTAGGAACTACAGTGGCACTTCAAACCATTACATCCTTTTCTTACTCTCTTCTAACACCCTAATGATCCGGACGTTGTACTAATTTTTTTCAAGATCTAAAAGAAGCATCGTCACACCGCAACGAACCACAGATGCACTAAGTGCATCAGCCACCAAATCTAGAAATGTCATGGTAAATGTCTGATGCAAACATATTTCGTCGAACTAGAAATTAAGTGTTATCGAAACTTCAAAAGAAGTTGATGTTTCAAATTTGTGCATAGTCATAAGTAACCCTCACCATTACTACACAGCTCATTATAAAATGATCTACCGTAACAGTAAGGTAAGCCAAAACGAATGTTGTAATCAGCGAGAAATATAACTATAGCGATAGTGCACTATGTGCCATTAAGAAAAACTCATTACACCAATTCTTTGCACATATGGTTCCAGTTGTTCTCGTTTGTAATAGCTTATATCACATCATCAGCTTCATTTCGATTCTTTTAAAAGAGAGATGATTAACAAATTTTACTTAAGAGGGAAATAATAATACTGAGAATGAACATCGCAGTAACTTATTTTGTATAGTTAGTACGATACTGTTGTAGTCTCAGAAGAGGTAGTCACTCTTTAGCTTGGGTACCAGGGAATTTGTCAACAATGGAATATCCTACATCATTAGGCGCGCAGTGGTGTAGCAACATTGCTATTGCGAATTGTGTTGCGTAAACACATTGTCTGTGCTTGCGTGATTTTCGTAGTGCTATTCTTTGTGTTCTAGAGAATCTTCTTGGTGAGAAAAGCTCATTAACTGAATATCTGAATTGCTTTTCGAGAACAGTCTTCCGACAGAAAACTTCGAAAGCCAGCGTTGGGTGTGACGCAGTACGGAACTGTAAGAGCATCGACATCTTCTATCGGTGATCTATTTTCCGTTAACGTCACTGTAAACTACTGTTGCCGAGCGCTTTAGCACATACATAAAATAGATTGTAATTGGTTTTATTTAGATATATAATGACACTATCTACATTTTAACGAGAAAGGGAAAAGAAAACCTTTCCAGTGATCCGGCTTGGCCTTCAGCCTATGAGAGCAGTTTTACAAACTTGTGTCCATTATTTCAGTAACTGATGTACCCTACTGAACTCTTTAAGTCCTTCACATTCCGAAAGGTGTATATGTCCACTGTCTAGAGGATTTAGGGGCTACGTGCCGGCTAAATTCTGCGTAATATTACCATAATACATCACTTCTTATGTCGTACATGTTGTGTAGATTGCCAAAGTTCTTTATATTGATCATAGTCAACGAAGACAAAGAAAGTGGGGTGAAAATTGATATTGTTGAAAATTTGTGCTTGGTGGTAGCAGGGACTGATATGAATATTATACTTAAAAATCCAGACCGGCGAGATCTGAGCTTGAGTGTATGGGGGCTAGATGGGATGGGATGTGATGAGGGAGATGGGGGTTGGGTGGAAAACGAATTTCTTAGTTATCTTAAATACATCGACACGGGTTGCTTCAACAAAAATGTATTCCTGTAATCAGTAAGCTACATTATATTTGCTAGAAAAATTGTCCTATTCAGTTCTCTGTAGCACGGTGGTGTTGATAGTTTGATGACACACACGTGACGGAATGCAGTTAGCTGGTATTTTATCAAACTCTACCCTCTTCGTTAGTCTGGAAACTGATGCACTACCAGGCGATTCCCCTCTCGCCCTACCCTACTTTGCATCAGAAGCTACACTAAAAACTGCCACTTTTGACCACGGTTTTATTAGGTCTCTTTCTTGCTCTCTATCTGTATCTCTCACTCTATTTCTCTCTCTCTCTCTCTCTCTCTTTCTCTCTCATACACTTACACATATTTCGTTGCAGAATGAGAGCGAGACATTTATTTTGCTAAAAGGGGCCTTGCCGCCAAAAGACATAAATCTAGTTTCGAATATGACAGCAGTGAACAACATTAAAACATTCGACTTCATTTTACATTCACACAGTGCGTGCTATACCAGCATGCCGCACAGGTTCTGATAAAGTGGACCAGAATGTTTTCTCCTTTAAAGGGTCCACCTGTGTATCAACATAATCTGCCCTCTTTGGTACAAAAATACATTCACAGTGTAGCTAGATCTTACATTGCGTTGTGAAGTTGGTAACTGAGTAGTGAATGATGCGAAGTGAAGGCGAACCAACATGGGTTGGACGTTGGCAGTTGATCACTTACGAGCCAAGGAAAGAATCTCGAAACAAATTCCAAACTACACAACGCAACATGGAGGCTGGGCAGAGCAAAATGATACCCACCTGCTACTAAGGAAACTAATGTTCTGTGTCTGTTCACACACATCACATTTTCTTCGAGTAGAATCCATGCAAAAAAAAAAAAAAAAAAAAAAAAAAAAAAAAAAAAAACTGTTTCTGTTGTATATGTTTTGACAATTTTCAAGGATTCATGGCTTTCGTGAAATCCTTTATGTTTTCAGGAAACTATGAAAAATATAGTATGGATAATTTGTTTCAGGAGGTGTTTTAGGAAGTGCCTCGGTGACCACGATGTGACTTCTTTATAGTTTTATTACAAGGAAATGGTGCAGATACGTAAGGGAATTAATTAAGGATTCTACTATACATCTGTTGTGTTGCAGCGGAAATGAGTTACAATTTATTGCTTCTTACCTCTTAATGGGTATATTTGGATTCTGAATGTTGTTAATTAGAGTTCTTGTTTACTACTGTATAGCTAATATATTTGATTTTGTGTCCACGGATTTTTAGGTTTTCTGACTCTATGTTCAACAGAATTCCCTATTTACTGATTATGTCTGACTTCTTGATGCAGAAATGGTAGTAGAAATTTCCATTAATATGTATCAAATATTTGCCTGGCCCTGGTTTCCGAATATTTGGTATACGTACCTGACCTACGAATTGTGTGCAAAGCCTCACGTCTCTAAGAATTTCGTATCATCACAGAACATTTCACGTTCTAAACATACTAACATATGTGTACGTGTTCTTTAGCAAGGATCTTAATGCTCTTTGGCGACGCAATATTTACTGCCGCACACGCATTTCGATTTTGTTTCGAAACGCATCTACACCTTCTGAACGTCTGTCTTTGTATTAGATGTGTAGTCTTTGAGAATTATAGTTGCCTCTTGAAATCATCGCATCTTTTTTCTTAGTTTCTTTCGACGCTCGCCCTATTCGGACTCCATCTTAATTCTATTCAGGCTTTAAGGAAGGGTCATCTGCACATCGCAACGACCCACAGACCCACTCAGTGCGTCGGTTTATAAATCTCAAAAGTTCTTGGGAAATGTCTGATGCAAAACGTATTTCGTACAACTAAAAGGTCAGTATCACGCAAACTACACAAGACGTGACTGTTTCGTATCTGTTCATATTCACAAGTAGTTACCACTCCCATTTCACCTTATAGTAATGATCTAAGGTATCGGTCTGTCAAACAGACATGTTGTAGTCGTGTAGGTCAACGTCTTGCTTTGAAAGTAAACTCATTACACAATTCTGTAGCCATCTGTGGGTACGGCGTGTTGCAGCACTCAATTATAGAAACTTCTATCAGCATATTAGCTTCGATTTGGGACAGTTTCAAATACATAGTTTTATTTTGCTTAGTGGTCAAATAATGAGTCTGATTGTGAAATGTTTAATTCGATACTAACATTATCATTGATGAAATTTACAAACACAGATAAGCCACGAATTACCTATGGCTAGTAGAGCGTTGCGGTACAGCCAGGAGCTATCTTTGTTCTTTAGTTTGGTTACCAGAGGAATTTGTCAACAATGAAATATCATACAACACGAGGTGGCAGTTGAGAAGAAACATTGCGATTGCGAATCGTGTTGCGTACACACACTGTTTGTGCTTGTGTGATTTGCGTAGTGCTATTCTTCGTGCTATAGTGCTTCTTCTTGGTGAGAAAAGGTCACTGACTGAATATTTGAAGTGCTTGTTGAGGACCATCTTCAGATAGAAAAACGTAGAAAGCGTTGGGTGCGACGCTATACGAAACCGTAAGTGACGAACCAACATCTTGTCTCCGTCATGTCTTACCCACACTCACTTAATTTGCCGTTGACGTCAAGTGCAAACTACTGCTGTAGATTGCTGTGGTCTCACATTTGAAATCGTTCGTATCCAGCTTTATTTAAATGTTTAATCGACCAGATACGTTTTACCGAAGGAAACGAACCTTTCCAGTGATCAGATTTGATGGTCATTCTTCGAGAGTAGTTTAACAGTATTGTCGGACATTGTTTCGGTAACTGATGTATCCCACTGAATTTTTTGCATTCTGTAAATTCCCATAGTCTTTTGTTTCCATTATCAAGTGAATTTAGTGGCTTCTCAGCGACGTCGTTCTAGGACATATTAGAATACTGTATCATGTTACGTACTGCACACAGTGTAGATAATAAAGGTGCTTTATTTTGTTTTGCGTGATTCACCAGGAGCATATATATGTATACAACAAATTTTTGCTGGTCTGGAACATGGGCGTACCCTGAGAGAAGAGGATGGGGCAGCTTTCCTCCTTAGAAAGAAAGTGATATCCTGTATCGCCAGCGCGACAGAAGTAAAAATTCAGAATAAGCTTGAAGAAATGCATAACAATTATTGGGTGCTGTGTAGTGGTATGTCTCGTTAAGTCTCTTTGTCATTCGGCATTTCACAAGAGAGCTAATATGAGTTGCCTACGTCCCCACCCCATCGAACTATTTTTAGCAGACATTCTAGATACACATCTGCTCTGTTGTGTAAATAAATGCTGTTTGATTGCTGTTTATGTGTTATATAGTATCAGTAGACGAAGAAAGAAAAATTGTGTTCATGTAATGGTTACTTTCGCGTCCAGTCGATTTAGTTGCTGCTGAATCTTACAGCTTGTGTTATCGCGGTTCATGAGACATATTTGTCCCCAGCGTTGAACATTAGAGATGCTCCCGATTATGCTGAGGCCTGCATACACAAGAGGTCAGTCGCGAAACATGGTGGAACCACGAACCTCTCAATAGTTGTCCAACACAGATTTGGAAGAAAAGTCAGGAACAAAAGAGTTTCACGTGCCTCGACCTACAATACGGATGGATCACCAATAGCTATTTACTATTTTATCTAACAGCGAGTATTGATGCATGCGCTTGTTTTGCTTTAGAAGAGAACTGACCTGTAATGACAGTATATTTTAGGGTAAGGCACCCGTTAAAGAAGAGGAAAGAATTTAAGTTAGAGATGGTATAAAGTTTGTAGATTATGAAAATGCTTTTGAGAAAGGCAATAGATGTGTGATGTGTCAGATTATTAAAAAAAAAAAAAAGAGGCTTATCGATGCGTCTAATCAACTCTTTTGAAGCTGTTCAAAGAGTAAAATTTATGATCGAGGCTAAAGAACTTGTCTAAATAAGTAACAATAAAACAGAGAATTAGACAAGTATGTAACCGGTCTCCAGCTCTTTCCAATATCTACGTGGGTGACCTAGTCAGTGCTTGGAAACGCATTGTCAGCTATGGCATAAAGATCAACAGTGAAAAATGTTTTAATACTCTGCTATACGCAGATGATCAAATGACGAGATTTCGGGAATGAAATTAAAAACTACATCCCAAAAGTAAACGCAATCTGTTGAACAATTAGAAATGTGCTACAAAATCAAACGACGAAAGAGAGAAAGATGAAGTTGAGAAAGTCATGCTAGTACTTACTATGCTCCATGGATCATATTCTTGATTTCCCACACCTAATGATTTGAGCTCAATATATGGGATTTGTCCTTTGTGTTATAACTTGCATCAGAAAATATCGCCTCAGAAACGTAGAGATTAAGAAATAACTACAAGTTGATTCAGTGCGTAAGAAAACAGACCTTAACAGCTAAAGATGGCGGGAGTATGTTTTGCCGGCCGTTGTGGCCGAGCGGTTCTAGGCGCTTTAGTCTGAAACCGTGCGACGGTTACGGTGTCAGGTTCGAATCCTGCCTCAGGCATGGTTGTGTGTGATGTCTTATGTTAGTTAGGTTTAAGTAGTTCTAAGTTCTAGAGGACTGATGACCTCAGATGTTAAGTCCCATAGTTCTCATTGCCATTTTTAGTACGTCTCAGTACTGTTTATCTCATCCTGCTGTAGTATGTTGAGAGTAATCCAGTTTCCAGTGATGTTGAAGTCGTGTGTTAAGCACTGACTAGTAATCTTAGGTTTGACTTTCTTGGGCAAAATTGCAATCATTTCAACCACCAACCACGTCTCGCAGCACAGTTCAAGGATTCAGTCTGTCTCTTTCTTTCTCTTTCTCCTTCCCTCCCTATCCCTCCCACCCTCCCTCCCTCTCTCTTTCTTTCTCTGTCTATCTCTGTCTCTCTCCCTCTCTCTCCATCTCTCTCTCTCTCTGTCAAGCACACACACATTCTCTCAGTGTGTCTCTCTATCCAATACACTTACAGACTTTTCGTTGCAGAAAGGAAACTTCATCATCGGTGATACATTTTCTTCCCAGGGACCTCAATACAGCAAACCATTTAATTACCTAATAAGGGCAACGTCACCCTCGGGTACACATCTGGACTCCAACATGTCACCAACACATAGTTGTCATTTCTTATGCAGTTTCTGACTGCTATACTTGCCAACAGCCTTTTCGCAGTGGTAACACCGGTTCCCATAGGATCCCCGAAGTTAAGAGCTATCGGGCTGGTCTAGCACTTGGATGGGTGACCACCCGGTCTGCCGAGTGCTGTTAGCAAGAGGTCTGCATTCAGAACTTGTAAGGCAGACTGAGGAGATACTTGATTGATAAGCAGCGGCTCCGGTCTCGGTAATTGACACATGTCCGGGAGAGCGGTGTGCTAACCACATGCTCCTCCATATCCGCTCCCAGCGACTCCTGTCGGGTGAGGATGAGGCGGCGGCCGGTCGGTAACTTGGGGGCTTCCCGGCCTGTTCGGATGGAGTTTAGTCTTTCGTCTCCTATACTTGACTTGAGACGTGTTTATCTACTTACTGATTATCTGAATGTTCAGTTGTGCTCGATTCATGGTTTCTTAGGATTTATCTTTAACATCACATCACCACAAAAGTGCAACTTTCAAGCACATTCCTGTTAGAACGAATCTGTGTCTGTGTCTCTTCGGTAAAGATTTCGCAATTGATTGCAATTTAACGTAAAGGTGAACTAGAGCCTTGAAACTTTTAGTATAGCTCAGACATGTATAGCAATTCAATATTACCTCACTATCTTCTCTGGTGGGTGGCGGAGTGTAATTTATGTACCACTGCCATCTCCCTCTTTTTCTGACCCAGTCTCGAATGGCCCGCGAGATGAATGGTGGGTGGTAAGCCTCCGTGTGGTGTCAGATGTATCTCGTATTTTCCCACACGGTAATATCTTAAGACAAACGTAGGAGAAATCAACAGATTTTTCAAGTCAGGTGAACATAAACTAAAATAATCCTGAAATATATCACAGACCCAGTTGTAATCTCATCAAAAGGTATGAAATCGATTCATAAAATTTCACCCACCGAAGAGTAAGAAACAGAAAATAACTATTGAAAGGAAAAAATCACTTTTTAGTTTACAACGTTTTTAAATCTGACTAAAAGGTATAAAACGATTTCTCATAGTTCGAGACAGATTACGGACTCCATACAGAGAGTCTTGGAAATTTTTGATAGCGAATTTTTAATGTCTATGAAAATACTCGAAACACTTAAAACGAAAAATTTGGGGCACAAGCAATACATAACTGATGCATGAATAATCCAGCTGCTGACTATCGTGAAGCTATATTGCACGTGGTCCACGTTTTTCGTTTTTAATCTTACAAGAACTGTAAGTAGGTTGTTTATGTTTTCTTATTGGCAACGTTACGTAGCGCTCTGTATGAAAATCACTGGCTGTGCTGTGTGCAGTATGTGGCTAGTTTGCATTGTTGTCTGCCACTGTAGTGTTGGGCAGCAGCAGCTGGATGCGAACAGCGCGTAGCGTTGCGCAGTTGGAGGTGAGCCGCCAGTAGTGGTGGATGTGGGGAGAGAGATGGCGGAGTTTTGAAATTTGTAGGACTGGATGTCAATTATGACTATTAAGGTAAATACATTGTTTGTTCTCTATTAAAATATTTCATTTGCTAACTATGCCTATCAGTAGTTAGTGCCTTCCGTAGTTTGAATCTCTTATTTTGCTGGCAGTAGTGGCGCTCGCTGTATTGCAGTAGTTCGAGTAACGAAGATTTTTGGTGAGGTAAGTGATGTGTGAAAGGTATAGGTTAATGTTAGTCAGGGCCATTCTTTTGTAAGGGGTTTTCAAAGTCAGATTGCGTTGCGCTAAAAATATTGTGTGTCAGTTTAAGGACAGTCGTGTATAATTGTTCAAAGGGGACGTTTCATATGTCGACCCTTAGCCGAGGATGCCTCACTGGAATCTTCTGATATTTTCTTGTAGTTTGTGTAATTAGTGTAGCATTAGTTTATTACTAGCGCGTAATTATACAGAGAATTTCCTTTGTAGTTGTAGTTTTTCATTGTTGTACAGTAAAACAGTTGTGGCATGGATGTAGATTTGCAGCAAGTATTTCGCAGCTGCGCTTGCAATTAACTAGATATTATTTTCAGTGCTATGTTAATGTGTTCCCCTATTTTTGCTCTTCAAATTGTGTTTTTCTGTGTTATCGTGTGAAATATTGTGACAATAATGGCGTGTGAAAAACGTTTGACTAGGCTCCAAAGTAAACTGCGAAATGACAGTGAAAACGAAAGCAGTTTGTTAGCGCCAACGAGTAATGAATTAACTGATGTTCAAAGTAGTAATTTGGTAATTGTGCATAGGGAAATGGAGCGGGCTGCAAACAATGGTGTAGACAGTGAAACAATTAGTGAACAGGGAAGCATTATCGATCGATCGGTCGGCAACAGCTCGCCTCAGGAATCCGGAATGACAGGACACAATTTCGCAAATACTGTAGATTCAGGTTTTGCGTCATCACCGTTTTCTCAAATAAGTCAAGACACATTTTCTGCTCGTCAAAATGTAAATTTTGCCGGTTCAAATGCATTGCCGAATAGCACAGAGCAACATGTTTCAGGCACCAGTGTATTGTTATTACAATTAATGCAACGAATGGGACAAAAGCTTCAAAAGTTAGACATAATGGAACAAAATCTTCAAAGGTTAGACACAATGGAACAAAATCAGAGACAAACACAGCAAAAGCTTCAAAAGTTAGACATAATGGAACAAAATCTTCAAAAGTTAGACACAGTGGAACAAAATCTTATAAAGTTAGACACCACGCTTGAACAAACACGTGAAGATTTAACTACTGAGTTACATAACATTGAATCGAAATGTCAAAAAGTCTGTAATGACGTAAAAACACAAATTTGTGAGCATTTCCAACCTATTTTTTCGCGGTATGAAAATGCATTACAGAATCACGAAGCAGCCATAAAAGAACTGCAAACTATTGTTCATGAAAATCACGACACCTTGCAAGCTAAAATTGACTCAGTTGCATCTATCGATTCGGTTACACAACTCGCAAAAACTCAAGAAAACTTAAAGGACACAGTAGATTCGATTTCAACACAAATGGACACTTTGAAAGTTGGTTCAGAAAAACACACTGAGGAAATGTGTTTACTATCGGAGAAAGTAGCCGAACTTTCGGATCAGTTCACTAACTTTTCTACGAAGGTAGATGATAATCTGAACGACAAAAAACCGGTAGTCTTTAATGACACAGAAGAGTGCGAACAAATTAGGAAATTCAAACAAAATCAGAATCAAATTAATACGCAACAGCAAAGAGAAATCGGGGAAGTACAAGATCAGCTGACTCAGGTAATACAAAAATTTCATATTTCAGAGGACACTCGCGCTCCAACACGGGAAGAGGAACTTAGAAATACGGAAAAGCCACAAAATAATAACACAGGGCATTTCGGAAATTATGAAAGAAATTGGAAAGGTGCACCGAATTTTGAGATGGAACCGCCGACACGACGTAACAATGACCGATATGCTACTCGCCGACACGATGATTTTGACTATAAGCTGTTCATTACTACACGTAAATTCAGAACGTTTAAGAATTCTGCCAACGACATTCATCCACAAGCGTGGCTCCATCAATTCTCTCATTGTTTTCCTCCCAACTGGTCATTGGAGCACAGGTTAGAATTTATGTGTGGCTACTTGGAGAATGAACCAGCTGTAAGAATGCGATCGGTCATTCACGATTGTCACAGTGAAGGAGATCTTTATCATGCCTTCCTCTCAGCATATTGGTCTCAAGCCACACAAGACCGAGTAAAACATAGCATCATAATGATGAAACGTTTCGAACAATCTGAATTTTCCAGTCTTATGAAATATTTTGAAGACATGTTGCATAAGAATCAATATCCTTCAAACCCATACAGCCCTTCAGAACTCATCCACATTTGCTTAATGAAATTGCCTGAACATTTACGAAATATTATTTTGGCAGGACGTTGCAAACACGACATTGAAGCTTTTCAGGGACTGTTACAAGAATTAGAAATTGACACTGACAATTGCGGAACCCGAAAACAGAAACACAACAATTACAGGTCACATCCGTCACAATTCCGTGACGACAGAAACAATAACTGGACACGACAAGTCTATTCTTACAACGCAAATCGTGACCAAAACAGACACCACCCATATGACAACCACTGGCAGAGTAATAATAGTTACAGAGAAAGATCACATTTTCCGTAGTAATGAATATGACAGAGATTACCATAGAAACAGACAATATGGGAACAAAAACAATTATTATCAAGGGAGACAGAATAACTTCAGACGCAACGGTCCACCACGCAGTTACGATTCCGGGAGAAATTCTCCACCACACGACCGATAAACAAGAAACTATGTAAACTACCGACAAAGCGAGAGACCTGAATTCCATCAGAACTGGCGAGCTTCAAACAGGGCAGGGCCTTCTCGGCAAGGTGAATTTGTAGAAGTTAGGTCTCCTAATCCCAATAACGACGCGCGCTAACAAAGAAACAGACAATGACCCGACCCGAGGGAAGGCACGTGTGCCAGCTGGCTCAGAGAAAAATAACATAGACGCTAACCTTGAGAAAAATTCCAGTATTCTTTACCGACGTATACCACATGACAATTTCATTCAAGTTCAAACTCTGAGTACTAGGAAGAGTAAAGGTTTACACCACATTTCACATGTAAAACCGTTTATTGAAAGATAATCTGCTTTTTAACTTTGTCTGTGCCATATAACTTTTCACTTTAAATTGCTAGTATGCTTTGTCAGACTTAAGAAACTGTTAACATGCAACAATGTTTGAAGTTAAATATCCAGTCCAGAACCTAGGGAACATTTTTAAACAGAAATTACGAATGCATTGTTATTGGGAACAGACGTCACAGTGCTATTGTGTGTGTACATTCTTGCTTGTTAGTTGCACGAGTACGTAACGACTATAAGGCTTACATATTTAGAACATATATTGGCACTGCTAATGAAATTTTAATGCAACATTTTGGTTTACTTGAAAATACATTCTGGATTTAAAGTACTTTCTGTGAGATACCAGACGACACAGTGGTTAGTTTATGTGACAACTACACGGTTTTATCACGACGCTACTAATGAGTGACAATTTACAATGTTGCTTTTGCGGTGTTTCTGTTTTATATCTGCACAGTTTTTCTGTATTATTCAAGAAAGTAAAACATGTTTTAGTAGTAACTTTTGTGGCATAGCAACAATGAGACAGCCTTTTTCGTGGCACAAAAATACGTTACTGTACAGTACTTTCTTCATCACGCCAATAAACATAATAACTACGATATCTATACGCAAAGCATTTCACTTTTGTTTATCATGAGGTAAGTACATTGACTTCTGCAGAACTTAGCTTTCTGAGGATGATAACTACGACACTTCCACAGAGATTATGTTGCAACAAGACACACAGTTTAGCACTACAAGACACGTATTTGAGTGATTAATTTTGCACTTAAATCATCTATTTTTAAAGATATTTGAAGTACAATGATACAAAGGTTTTCTGTGATACATTTCATTCCACTGCTGTAATCTGTAACACCTGAAGGTATAATTACATTAATCCTCGGGGGGGGGGGGGGGTACACGCTTGCTTTGTGTACCATGTGTGCCGGCCGAAGTGGCCGTGCGGTTAAAGGCGCTGCAGTCTGGAACCGCAAGACCGCTACGGTCGCAGGTTCGAATCCTGCCTCGGGCATGGATGTTTGTGATGTCCTTAGGTTAGTTAGGTTTAACTAGTTCTAAGTTCTAGGGGACTAATGACCTCAGCAGTTGAGTCCCATAGTGCTCAGAGCCATTTGTACCATGTGTTTGGCAAGCACAAGGAGCCCTAGCTAATTTGGTATTTGCTTATACAACTTTACACATCGGTACCATATTTCTCTAACACACAAATTACACAGCTTTCTGATCATTTAACTGAGAGAGACAAACATTTTTTTTTTTACTATATCAGTGATACATGTTTACGCAATTACACAGTTGGATAACTTCACATTTATGAAATTGTATTTTGTATGTACTTTGTGAACTCTTCATATTTTTTCAGAATCATTGTGATACTATGAGAGCTTTGAATGATGTATTTGGTATGGGATCATGATTCTTAAAGTACGTTTGAGGTAGATGACACTATTGAAGTGGCAGAGATTTTTTTTAGGTTTTGAAATTATTGGAGGAAGCTACGACGATTTTGAGATTTGGCTGAGGTTTTATGATGTTATGATGACGATGTGTATTATGCTGTTGCGGTATGTTAATGATCAATAAGCTGATGGTGTATGAGGAATTTGATTATGCTATGTATTTATTATGATGAAGTATTGAAGTGTCGTTGCAAGATTGACGTGTCGACGAATATGTATATGTATAATAAGGTAAGGAATAATGAGTAGTGGTTAGGGACTCTGACTTGTGAAAAAGGATGTTCGAAACCAAGAATCGTACTTTAAGAGTTATGAAATGTGTGTATATGCGTGAATGTATCACAATGCCGGCGAAAATTTTTTGGACACTGTTATATTTACAGGATTTTGTTTCTACAGATTTGTAACGCAAATTCTTGACCTGTGAAATTTTTTATATGAGACTGCCACTGTAGCGGAAACTGCTGTCGTAAATATTTCGCTAAGAAAGGTAAGTGACCTTGACATAATGCGTTTTTGGCGCCCAGCTGAGAGGTAGTCGTCTGACAAAAGAAAGCCATTAGGTGGAGAAAAAAAGAGGCCATTATCCTCGCCATTGACATTCCTTTAGAGAAAGCATCGCAAATACGACACGCTCATTACTTGGAAAGATACATCTGCACACCTGATTATGACAAGTGTCTTTCTACGAGAGTTGAGAGAATTTCTACTAACTTATGAAATGTCACATGACTATTGAATGATATTTTTATGCTTTGCTTTTCATAGTTGCTTATTTCATTTGATATCTAGTTTCCAGCTGTGTTGCAGCATTGCTTTTATAAAATAAAATGCATTTGCTAATGTGAACACTTTCTGTCACAGATCTATTAAATAATAATTTTGTAATCCACGTTCTTAAAAAAAAGGAGCACTTGGAATGGAAAGAACAATAAGAAGGGACTAGTAACAGTAACTGCACACATAATTTTCTTTTCAAATACATGGTAATATTTTTTTTACAATAACTTGTTGTGGTGCACCACTTTAATTACATAGACATTAAGATGTGATTACACATGTCCCTTATCTGCATTGTTATCTTTAGTGTACTAATTTTTCTGCTTGAGCTATGTCATGTTTAGGTATAAGCTATTTCATTTTCTGCTGCTGTTTGCCAGGCATAGTGCTACTACATTTCACTTTACATTACTCTGTTAAGCCATTTTTACTACTGATTTATTTGTCTTGTTGCTGCACATTGGCTCATATTAGTTGAAATGTTGCATTGCTTCGTAATTTAGATATACTGTAGCTTGCTTTGACAATTTCCATTTTGTTTTGTCATTACTGTTTGTGTTAATTGTTTTGTGCTGCTGCATTGCCTCGTCCCTTAGTTTAGCATCTGCGCTCAGTAGATTTAAGTTAGCTTAAGAGGGGGTAGACTATATAAGAAACTGACTATGGACAATCGGGAAAGAATGCATTGAGAAGATGTATGAAAAAGATTTGGGCAAAAATGAGTATTGTACACTGAAAAATAATTATTTTGAAAGAAATATGAATAGAATACAGAAAGCAGGTATAGATAGGACTTTTAGGGAATAATGACGAATGAAGGGAGATCTCCAAGAAGTAAAGAAAGTTTTGTTTGCAAAATACTGCAGTACAACAAACCCTGCCTTTCCTTTTGTATTATCCCGCTATATGTTTGTGTACCCTTGTGTATTTGTGTTCATCCTGTCTTTATGTGTTTATCTGATACGATTTATGTTGTAGAATTTTTCTAATACTCAGCTACATTCACTATGACGAGGAATACTGTTATCCTCAAATATAATTTGCATTAATAATACGTTATTTACTTTGTAAAGATGTTTAGACATTATTTATCTGTTCTGTTTTGTTGCTGATGTGTGAAGTTGATGTTTCAAAATTTATTCTGATCTTTTATGTATCTACTTATCTCATAATTCCTGTAACATTGATGTATATGTTTATTTCTTTTCTATTGTAAAACCTGTACTACAAATGTTATCCGTATTGTTATGTTCTTTAATGATGTATTTTGTACCTTTGTAATTGTATTCTTATGTTATAAAATTGTAATTGACACCAGTTCATCATATTATTAACTTGTAAGTTACATTTCACTACACACGTTTCTGTTGGTCATAGTATATGGACAATATGTGAGAAGTAGGGACTGTTAGTGTTTGCACGTGTGTTAATAATTCAGCAAGGGACTGGATAACAGCATTGCTGGTTCTAAGGACAATTCCAAAAACTTTGTGAGTGCACAAGTGGTGGTTATGGACTTGCTATATTATCCGCAAGACTCTTCAATGGTGATTGTGCACCTGCACAGTCACAACAGATGGCTCCTGGCCATCTCTACAAGGACTACAGGGGGTCTGCATCTTTGATGACCCACCAGTACTATTATCTCTACAAGGACTACAGTGGGTCTACATCTTTGATGATCCATCAATACCATTATTTCTACAAGGACTGTAGTGGGTCTGCACCTCTGGTGCCCCACCAATACCGTAATCTCTATCAGGAATACAGTGGGTCTGCTCTGTGATGACCTACCCCCCAATACTCTTCAAAACTTCGACTGACTCTGCTGTGGGTTTGCTCTGTTGTGGCCCATGACCTGTCTGCATGTCGAGAGTCAGCACTGTCTTTCCATTGGAAGGACCGCGCTACTTCTTCAAGACTGCATGGAAATCCACTACTTCCGTGTGCATTTTCTTTTACTGCTCAGACTTTGAGAAAAACACTGCTATTTTACTGTGTTGACCAACATTGTATCAATAAGTGTGTGCATTTACTATCTTTGTTATTTTAATTATGAAAAATTTTATCAAATCATTATTGGCCACTGCCCAAAACAATTTGTAAAATTTTTTTGTGGGGAGCATGGGGGCTATGTAAGTAGGCTGTTTATGTTTTCTTATTGGCAACGTTACGAAGCGCTCTGTATGAAAATCACTGGCTGTGCTGTGTGCAGTATGTGGCTAGTTTGCATTGTTGTCTGCCACTGTAGTGTTGGGCAGCAGCAGCTGGATGCGAACAGCGCGTAGCGTTGCACAGTTGGAGGTGAGCCGCCAGTAGTGGTGGATGTGGGGAGAGAGATGACGGAGTTTTGAAATTTGTAGGACTGGATGTCAATTATGACTATGAAGGTAAATACATTGTCTGTTCTCTATTAAAATATTTCATTTGCTAACTATGCCTACCAGTAGTTAGTGCCTTCCGTAGTTTGAATCTTTTATTTAGCTGGCAGTAGTGGCGCTCGCTGTATTGCAGTAGTTCGAGTAACGAAGATTTTTGGTGAGGTAAGTGATGTGTGAAAGGTATCAGGGCCATTCTTTGGTAAGTGGTTTTCAAAGTCAGATTGCGTTGCGCTAAAAATATTGTGTGTCAGTTTAAGGACAGTCGTGTATAATTGTTCAAAGGGGACATTTCAGAACTACTACGGATACTAAAAGTTCACAACCACAAAATTTTCAGCGGTATCTTCATAGGGGTAAGAATGTGTATGTGACTGCTAGAAATTAGTTTACACTTTTTAGTACGAGTTAATGATGTGGTGTATTAAATATTCAATTTTATTTAAATAATCATTTTTTGCTTCTTTCTCTTGTCAGTGTGTTAAATTTTTCAATCGATTTAAAAAAAATGGTAAGGTCACAATATGTGGTATATTTCAGGTTAATTTTTGGCGTCAACCATTTTATTGCATTCCCCTAGATATCTCGTGAAAAGTCATATTTGTACACAGAAATTATTAGACGTCCCACTACACTTCTTTCGGATATTGGGTGCTTATTTGTTTTCTAATGAAAATGCAAAAACTGTATAACATACTGCATTTTATTAGGTAGAACAAAGGGTCTAGTGAACGACTTGCATTTCTACTCTGGGAGTGTGCTTTCGAAATAGCGGTAGATACTTCTAAGTTTGTAGGAAATAAAGGTGGATCATTTACTCTCTCTCACTCTCTCTCTCCCTCTTTCTCTCTCTCTTCCCACATCTTGTTCTGCTGGCAGCGCAGGCGGAGAAGTCCCGGCCACCGCCTGCTGCCATCGTTGTAGCCTGCGGCAAAGTCATCGGCAAGGTAAGGCGGCACTAAAGACACATCTTCATTGATAACTCGCTACGAAGGGATGAGTCAGTTTAAAAACAACATAGCCTTTTCTCAGACCATTATAAAGAGGCACAAGTTTAGTTAATGCTGGAAGATAATAAATATGATCCTTGTCACCGTTAATGACTTCGTTTGAAAACTCTTCCCTTTCTTTCGATCACACACAAAAATAGAAAGTTGTTCTCTCGTAATGTACGCTTTGTCCATACGAGTCACCGTATAAATTTATTGCTACTGTTGTTGCATGAAGAAAGTCTTACGTATTTTAAAGTGAAGAATTCGTTTTCTGTGCAGGTGAACGATGGCTGGATGATGGTGACGACTGCCGAGATCCATGAGCCGCCTGTGGTGGAGTGTGACGAGGACATCCCGCCGATCCCTCGCCGCTGGAGAGGGTGTCGGAGGTGCTGTGTGTCTGAAATGTGGATGGGGACAACGACTTTTTTACTAGCCAGTGAACATATTGGTGAGGAACTTAGAACAGTGTATGAGGAGGGCATATCACCAATGCCTCATTATTGGAGAGGTGCTGGATGGAGAATGTCAGGGCTGCGAATCTTCTCTGTCTGCAAAGTGGATTGGGATACCGGCTCACTAGCCAACGAACATATTGATGTGGAACCAAGTACAGTGGCTCAGGAGGACATACCACTGATGCCTCGTCGCCAGAGACAGTGCTGGAGGTGCTGGCAGAGAAAATAAGGACTAAATCACTTGTTTGTCTGAAAAGTGAATGTGGACACCGACTCACAGATATTTAAAGTGAATAAGTTATTAAATGAATTAATAAAATATCTTGGAACTCATACTTTAAAAGTACCCGTGTAAAAGATTGTTAATGAAGCTTTAATATCACTGAACTCCATTTAAACAAATAGTAAAATAAAATATATAATTTCTATCAAAGATGTAAGATTATCTCTCTCTCTTTACATGTGTGACTTTATTTAGACTAGTATTTAACAATGTTATCTTTTTAGATGACCATATCCCACAGAAATATTATACACAGACTGCCACTCTATCAGTACATAGGATATCCTTCTTAATCATGACAAATGTCAAATAATAGTGGGTTCATTTCGTTCACGACCAACTATCGAACCAATTACACACGTAGTCCATTTTACCTAACTGCATTGATACTTAATGCAGTTCTATTTTTAGGTAAATTTAAGAAAATTAATAGCCATATAACATTATAACACAGCTGTGAACGAAGGTGCCTCATTCGCTCGAACGACTACGACAGAAGAGAAGTGAAAACAGAGGACGATCAAACTGGACATCGAAAGAAACGTGCGAAGAACTAAAGCCCAGAAACGATTCGCTTAAAATTCCATTCCATGTAGGCTTTCTCGCCCGGCGTCTTCATCAGTAAACACTTCCGGAAGTGTTTACTGATTAAAATTCCATTGCTCTCCTCGCAACTTCAGTGATTTGATTCTACACGTCAATAAAGTTTATATTTCATACAAGAATCCAATGATAGTTTCTGATATTACCGGGTGCCAAAGGTTACAAGAGTCACATTTTTAAATCAATCATTAATAAATGTAGTTTCTGGTTTGGAAGTGTCGAGCGGAACTTCCAGTGTTACTCAAGACTAGTGACACTCGCACTGAATCTGTCCATTAACATTCATTTATCGTAAAGGTAGAAATGTATCCGTTACATAGAGTAACTAGGAAGCAGCAAGTGGTGTACTCAGTAGCCGTCATTTAGGACATTTAGGAAAGATAATATTCACATTCAACATATACTGAAAACTAGAATAGTTGACGTACACAGAAATGGTCATACAGACACATAAGTAACAGCACTGCACTAAGTGGGGAAATTTAATTAGTGTAACTAGCTTAATTAATAAATATACAAAGAATATAAGCAATTTGTGTACTGAAAAAACATTAATATATTGTGAGTATCCCGAGGCCCCCGGCCTTATCACGATGCTCAACTGCAGAACTTTACTGTTTGCACAGCATGTATATTGAGATGTCTTGCAGACCCTTCAACCAGTCTAATACGCTGTTGAATGTTACGACTGGGCCAGACAACAATGAAGAGCATTCTACGTTGTCAACACCAACACTGTTTTATTCAACAGAACGTTTACACAAATTCATTTGCCCCTATTTTTCTAAAAAACAAACATTTTACCAAATTTTTAACAATATAAAGTTTTCCGTATTACCTAAACCTGCCTTTTGTTTATACTCGTAAAACTTTGACAATGACCGAGAATTCCATTGTTTATTGACTTCAAAATTCTTTAAAGTGACTTTGGATATAAAATTTAAATAATGATATTAAAATTCACCGAAAACTAGTAGTAAACACACAGCAAATGCGTTACGGTCTTTGGTGACGTAAGTTTAGAATAAGACGAAGTTATATGAATACAATTGAGACCTCGCTTAGGCGGTGATAATGCAACAGACAGCATCGGTGTTGCAGAACTCACATCAACGACCGTACTGGTATGTGGGTGGATCCCATACAAGGTCAACTACAACATACTAAAAACTGATCTTAAGAACTCATAACAGTCCACTCCTTTTACGGCAAAGTACGAACAAATTGTCGTACATAACAACTTGTAACCCAACATAAACTGGTAAAAACATCTGCCCAATGACTACACATGATGGTAAGCAAACTATCTGTAAGTGCAACTCAGATTTGCAATGAGCTATACAGTTCTCTGTAACACCAGAATTACAGTAAAAGGCGAGAAGACAAGGCTTCAATACTCTAAAATTATTTGACTATATGGATACCCTTACTAACCGCCCTGAAAATAATCGCTTTTATTAAAGTGAATCTCCATATTTTTATTGGCAGACCAGACAAAGTTTAAATGCCCAGAAAAGATGTACTAAAGCTTGCCCGGAATAATTGCAATGAATAGGGTAGTTCCCCTTAAGATAAACTGCACTGTTTTTAAATAGCAGACTCGACAAAATTTCAATCTACAGAATTGTTTCATCAGTAGCTGGTGATAATAATGTAAATGAGAAGAGCAGTAACTATTAAAAAATCTTCACCAATGAAATGAGGATCAGTTATTTTGGAACAGGCAACAAGTACGGAGACAGAGCTGAGGGGAACATGGCTGTAGTTTATAACATTATGTGATTGCTTTATCATTTTAAATCATTCACTAATCGAGCAGTCGCTCGGCAACAACTACAGTTAGCAAATGATGTTGCGAGAATGTAGAAGGTGAACGTCCTGTGACGTAACGTGTTTATTGTCGAAGCGCTGTTAGAGATGCAGTGAGTTACTGATTTTGAAAACCGCAGCGTGAAAAACGGACAGAAGAAGAACACTTTTACACATTCTTTTGATGTACGAGATACCGTCGGTGAACAGTTACTCAGTTACTCATTTCCCTTGTCTCTTGTAACTTGTGTCGGGCGCGCACGTCTTGCCGCCGTAATATTTATTGTTAAAACTAATATTATTTTAGTGTAAAGTAAAAGTGCAAAAGTAAAAGTGCAATACTGCACAGCAGTAGATTTATTGAGCGACGTGTATGTGAAAACGTCAAAGGAATTATATTCATTACGAGAAGAGAAGTGCCAGTCAAAATTGCATCCTTGTTAAATCCTTCATCGCAGTGTAAGTTCATCTATTAATTGCCATAAATTCAGAGTTAAATGGAACACGTGTAGGGACTATTTATTTAGTATAGAATCTATGTCTCACTCCTTCATGAAGTTACTTAATTTTCTTCATGTTTCTGGCAAATAGAGAGTTCACAGTCACGAATTCTTTCGTCGAAATCGGAAGGAAGTTGCATGCGGCGAAATATTTTGTCCGCACCATATTCTACTGGTAAATGCATGATAAACTACGGTCCCTTAGGAAATTCATGTTGAGCTATCCTAAAATAATTATATTTTGAATAGGCATTTGCTCTCCTCAGCAATGCAACTTCCGACTGATCAGACGATCCAACAAGAAACAGCTGCACACGGTCGGCGTTCGCAAATATATTTCCACCGCTGATTATAGCTATATCTTACAGCACAAAAGTAAACATATTGTTATAATTAGCGACTACGAACGGGGAATCTGTAACCGTATGTTTATGTATACACATTACGGAAACATATCGTCATAACTACCACAATCCTAAGACGTCAAGCTAACCGAAATATTTCATGAATTAATATCGAAGGGCACAATAGGTATCATCAAGCTTGAATTAGCAAATGTATGGAGTTTACTATCACCCCAAAATTGACAAAAACGACGTCCTTGTACAGAACAGGTCCCTAGCCGCCGATATAGAGTTTAATATGTCAGGGCTGAAAGGCGGTAGATGAATTACCTCAAGTGGGAGAAGTTTTGTGACTGTTGGATCGTTTTGAGGAACTTGGTAATGCCTTAACGCTCCACATCAGGTGAACCGTAAGTTAACGTACCTGGTGACGAGAGGTTTGATATGTAAGAGTGTGGCTGAGGTACTGGAGGTTCAGTGAATGGTAGATGAATCAGAGAGATAGATTGTGTGAGAAAGTTAGTAGCCGCGAGTTAGGGGCGAACTGCTGTATAAATACTTTCTACGCGTCGATGCCCGTGGCGGAACTCACCAACATTATTCTGAGGAGATTAGAATTGCGGTCGCTGCGTTGATATTGCCTGTGACTGAGTTGGGGAACCGTCGGGAAGGCAAGTCACGAATGATTTTCTGTTTTGCTGAGGTTTACCACTTTTTCCGGCTTAGTGAATTGTTCTTTTGCCGATACGAGAAGCATGTTTGAAAGATCAGCAACAGGGGAACATACTGGAAATGTTCAGATTGAAAGGGTGAGGAAGACGATTCCATCGAATGTTACAGATTCTTTTCGGTCTGGCGATACCGGTAATTTTTTGGGCCAGTGTCCCACACAGCGTCGTGGGCGTCCCATCAGCTAGTCTGGGAGTCGTTCACTATCCAAGCGGTGTAACCGAATCAGGTTGGTAACTAGTCAGTACTCACCTTTTGTCAGCGCATACGACAATCTTGAACACGCGTGTTTTCTAGTAAACTTTGGGAGTAAAGTTTGTCTTATCAATATAACTAGTACTGGAAAAGGCGAGGTACTATTAAGCTCGCCCCCTTGCGAGGAAAATTACAGAAATGTCAAACTGCCAACAGGCAAGTGTCGAATCTAGGAGGTTGCTTACAGGGAAGCGTTGCTTTACGGGATTTTCAGTGGCCACTGGAATTAATATTAGCCGAAGAATTGTGAGTTAATATGTGACAGGGATGTAATTTCATGCAGCGAAGAGGATTAATTCTTAATTATGCTGAGAATAATATTTCATTCCATTTCAGTCTTGTAAGGGATTTTAAGCTGCGTGTTTGTCAGCCTGTCCAAGAGGTCAATTGCCACGCTGCACATAATAGTTTCAGGTCAGTCATTTGCGGGATTGGTAAGCTAAAGCTCGGTTAGGAGTACTGGTGTGGTTTTTTGACGTGATGACTAATAAACTGGGAGTCACTAGGAGGATTAAGAATAAGATCGGTCCGATGGACGATATTCTGGTTTTCCAACCTCCATAACGGTTGCGCCACCCAAAATGAAAGTTTTGTGACAACTGATTGATGAGAGGCTTCGCGACGGCGTGATACGCCTCTCCGTATGCGTCGCCCATGTTTCAGGTAACGAAGGGACAAACCGGCAGTTATCGATCGGTAGTTTATTATAGAATTCTTAACCAAAAAGTTGTCTTAAAATCTGTACCAGTACCGGACTTCCGCACCTGTTCTATCATCCTGAATTTGAACAAGCCCGACCAGCAGATTCCTCTCATTGAGGACTGTAAACATGCCGCAGGATTTGACACCGTTTGGAAGCTGTACCAGTTCAGTAGCGTTCCTTTCAACTTATCTAACAATGCGGCTGTATTATCACGTCTCTTACACTGTGTTTTGTGTGACATGAAATTCAAATCATTGTACAGCAAAGTCCTCATTAGCCTTGCAGAAAGTGGGTTTGACCTTTAAACCATCTGTGGTAAATCTGGATCTAAGGGAGATTCCATTTTTAGGATCTTGGTCACAGCCAATTTTGTTAAAATAGATCAGGAAAGGAGACGAGATATTCAGAGAAGAAAAAAAGTAGCCCGCTGTATCAATATCTCAAATTTTATTACAAAATTCCTTCCGAATTTCGCCCAACTATCAGCCGCACTAAATGGCTTGAGGAAGAAAGGGGTGAGTTTCCAGATGGGGGAAACCCAGCAGGCGGTCTTTGAGGCGGTTAAAGTATCTCTGCCGACCGGAGTGGCCGCGCGGTTCTAGGCGCTACATTCTGGACCCGAGCGACCGCTACGATCGCAGGTTCGAATCCTACCTCGGCCACGGATGTGTGTGATGTTCTTAGGTTAGTTAGGTTTAATTAGTTCTAAGTTCTAGACGACTGATGACCTCAGAAGTTAAGTCGCATAGTGCTCAGAGCCATTTGAACCATTTTAATGTATCTCTGAGTATTCTACTGGCTTTGGTTGTTCCGGATTTTGAACGCACCATCATTGTCGAAACATGTGCTTCTGATTCTGGAGTCGTTGCTGTAAATTCACGAGAAAACGATGGCGAGCGTCATCGTTTAACTTACGCTTCCAGAGGCCTTCTTGGCTTTTGGCTTTCCAAAAATTTAAGCTGTACTAGGAGCTTTGTCATTTAGTCATCGTCCTCAAAACGGTAAATCAGGCTTTGAGTTGGGTGGTCGCGATATCCAGAAAGACAGAACAAATCGAGAGGTGGGCTGTGTATGTTTCCAGCTTTCGCTTCCCTGCCAGGCACTGCCAGGGAGCAAATAATCATGTAACAGAAGCCCTTAGCCGTATGTTCCAGGAGCAAGTAACGGAGTAACAGCTATGACAGGATTTACTAGACTCTAAATGGATTTCAATCGTGTTTAGCTGAGGTACGTGAGCTCTTTGGGAATTCACTGAACAAACAGAGACAGGAACCATAGATTCAGGGGATGAGACAAAAGCTTGATACTGGGGAAAGGTGCCAGGTTACGAACTGAGAAAAAGAAGTACATGTTGCAAGACCAAGAGCGACAAATCGTTTAAGGTCTGTTTACCTGAGCAACTAGTACTGGTCATTTTTAAGTATTTTGACAACACCCTTATTGGTGGGCATTTGGAAGTGAATAAAGCCATTATGAAAGTCAAACAGTACCTGTCTCGCCCACAATGCGCAAAGATGTGCGTAAATTTGTGGGCGGCTGTGAAGATTGCAAATTCGTCATGCCCAAACCCAGTTTTACAGAAGGTTGATGCGGCCCGCAACGAATTCCTCTTCTTCACTTTCACTGGTGACAGGAAAGTCATGAGCGAATCTTATCACTTACGTCCTTTCACCTTGAATTTTAAATCCACTTCCGAACGTTTCCTTTATTTCCGTCATTGCTTCTTCAGTGTATAGATTGAACAGTGGGGCGGAAAGACTACATCCCTTTTAATCCGAGCGCTTTGTTCTTAGTCACCCACATTTATTATTTACTCTTGGATTTTGTACGTATGTTATCCGTCTCTCTCTCTCTAGCTTACCCCTATTGTCCTCAGGCTTACGTACAACCAGCATTATTTTACATTGCGAAGGCTTTTTCCAGCTCTACAAATGCTATGAAAATGTCTTGGATTTTCTATTGTCTTACTTCGATTATCAACCACAGCCTCAGAAAGCCTCCCTGGTGTTTTTAACTTCTCTAAAGCCAAAATGATCGTCATCTAGTACATCCCCAATTTTCTTTTCCGTTCTTCTGTATACTATTCGTGTCACCAACTTGGATGCATGTGCTATTAAGCTGATTGTGCCATAATTATCGCACTTGTCAGCTCTTGCAGTCTTCGGAATTCTGTGTATGATATTTTTCCGAAAGTCAGATGGTATCTCGCCAGACTCTACTACACACAACGTGAATAGTTGTTTTGGTGCCACTTCCCCCCAATGGTATTAGAAGTTCTAATGGAATGTGGTCTATCCCTTCTGCCTTATTTGATCTTAAGCTTTCCGAAGCTCTTTTAAATTCTGATTCTACTACTGGATCCCCTACCTCCTCTAAATCGACTCCCGTTTCTTCTTTCATCACATCAGACAAATGTTCGCCCTCATTGGGGCCTTTTGTGTACTCTTTCCACCTAACTGCTCTCTCCTCTGCATTTAACAGTGGAAATCCCGGTGCACTCGTAATGATACTTCCCTTGCTTTAATGTCAGTGAAGGTTGTTTTGACTATCCCGTATGCTGAGTCAGTCCTCCTGACAATCATTTCGTTTTCGATCTCTTCACGTTTTTAATGCAGTCGTTTTGTGTTAGCTTATCTGCACTTCCTATTTAGTTCATTCCTCAGCCAATTGTATCTTTGTATACGTGCCTTTTTCTGATCACTTTTATAATTTCTGCTTTCATCGATCAGCTGAAGTATTTCTTTCTTATCCACCGTGTCTTCGTAGTTACCGTCTTTGTACCTATGTTTTTCTTTAGAGCTTCTGTGATTGCCCTTTTTTTAGAGATGTCCATTCCTCTTCAACTGTACTGCCTACTGAGCTATTATTTATTGTTGCATCTATAGCCTTCGAGTACTTAAAGTGCATCTCGTCATTCCTTAGTACTTCTGTATCCCACTTCATTGCATGTTGCTTCTTCCTGACTAATCCCTTGAAGTTCAGCCCACTCTTTATCTCTACTACATTGTGATCAGTGTCGATATATCATCCTGTGTACGCCTTACAATCCAGTATGTGATTTCGGAATCTCTGTCAAACCATGATGTAACCCAACTGAAATCTTCCCGTATTATCCTACCTTTTGCAAGTGACCTGCTTCCCTTGTGGTTCTTGAACAGAGTTTTCTATATCACTAGCTGAAATTTGTTACAGAACTCAATTAGGATTTCTACATTCACATTCTTGTCCGAAACCCATATTCTCTTGTAGCCTTCTCTTCTACTCTTTCCCTAACAATTGCATTCCAGTTCCCATGACTATTACATTTTCATCTCCATTTATGTGTTGTATAACCCTTTCAGTGTCCTCATACACTTTCTCTATCTCTTCATCTTCAGTTTGTGACGTTGGCATGTATATCCGAACTATCGTTCTCCGTGTTGGTTTGCAGTCGATTCTGATAAGAACTACTATATCACAGTAACAGACTGTTGCCTTACCTTCCTATTTATAACGAATCCTACACCCGTTATACCGTTTTCTGCTGTTATTGGCATTACGCTATACTCATCTGACCAGAAATTCATGTCTTCTTTCCATATCACTCCACTGACCCTTACTATATCTAGATTGAGCCTTTGCATTTCTCTTTTTAGACTTTCTACCTTCACTACTACGATCAAGCTTCTGACGTTCCACGCCTCGACTCGTAGAACGCTATCCTATACTTGAGTATTCAGTCTTTTTCTCATGGTCACCTACCGTTGACAGGCCCCTTCTGGAGATCCGAGAGGGGGACTCCTCCGGAATCTTTTGCCAATGAAGAGATCATCATGACACTGTTTCAGTAACAGGCCACATGTCCTCTGTTTTGATGTAGTGGTTTCCATTGCCTTTCCCATCCTCATGCCATTGGCCATTTCTGATTCTTCCGCCTTTAGGGGCAGCAGGAGGAAAGAATGTATATACTGACATACAGCAGATACATCTACTGAATGTGTGTGTGGGGCTCCGATTACTAAAAGCTTAGTAAAATGTGGAGTGAAATAGAAATAACATACCTTGTCGACACTGTAGACACACTCAGCTGCTCAGTCCTTTTTATGTAGTTTACAGATTGCGGCCAGAATTTAGGTGATAGACACCACTCAATTTGATATGTTTAATGCAGGGAGATAAAAACAACAATGCTACTAGACTCCTGTTGCCTACACGGTAATTGAATTTATTGTGCTGTTTCACTCCCTGTGATTATAGTAATTGCAACCGGTACCGTTAAGAGGTGGTAGAAGACTGTTTACTGGGTCCTTATTAAACACGATTTCCGTAGGCTCTACCGACTCGGAGATTCTGTGTCTTTCGCCGGCCAGAGTTTCTCATTGGAAGGTTAGATGTGGAGCAGTTTCGTCTTCCTCACTACGTAGTCCACATTTAACGGCTTTCTCCTCTGTGTCCTCGCGTGCTGATGTTTTACGAAGTTCTATGTACAGTCATGAGTTCTACTACGAGTCTGAACTTCTTTTGAAATATGGATCTGCCAACATTCTCTTTACAGTTTCTGATTTTGGGTAGTAGTCCAATAATCTACGCGCTGCCTCCTGACTCAGTTACATAGAGTTGATTGTATCATCATCTTCGGTTGCCGGCCGGAGTGGTCCAGCGGTCCTAGGCGCTACAGTATGGAACCGCACGACCGCTACGTCGCATGTTCGAATCCTGCCTCGGGCATGGATGTGTGTGCTGTCCTTAGGTTAAGTTAGGTTTCAGTAGTTCTAAGTTCCACGGGAACTGATGACCTCAGAAGTTAAGCCCCATAGTGTTCACCGCCATTTTAACCATCTTCGGTTATGCAAGTTCCGGTTCAATAAATGGATTCATCACCCCTGTCGTGGCCATTCTGTTAGCTTGTTCACTGCCACTAATTCCTGAATGACCAAGGACCCACATCAGGTTCCCTCTGTTGCTTTCATCTAGTCCCCGAAGGTTTTCATTGCATTCTGTAACGACCTTTAATCTTGATGCTGGGGCTGATAGATATTTCACAGATGCTTAGCAATCTGAATAGATGAGTAACATTCCCACTATATTTTTGTTTCTGTAAGAAATTTAGCCTTACTTTACCTCACACTCTATACAAAATAATGAACGTATTACCAAACAATGTCCTTGCAATGTGTTATCCACCTTCAACTCGCTTGCTAACCTGCCACAAAACATAACCTAATTTGAACTGAACCGTAACTGGTTTGAATACAACTACTCTTTACACTAAATATGTAAGTGTGGTAAAACAACAAGCTCCTAATAAAAATTTCCACTTAACTCGCGTTTTGTGACAACACTGGAACAGATTTCTCGAAAGCACAACAGCAGATGGCAAGCAGGCAGCAGCTAATCTAGATTTCTGTTTCGAAATGAGATTTCCAAACAATATTCAAACTGGTGCGTATCTCATGGTGAATAATGATTTCCAAAGTGTACAATGATGACAGTGAATTTCTATTAAAATATAACAGCTGTAAGCTCTGTAGTGGTGTATAACGTATGCAGTTGTAGTGATATGGGACCTCTGATAAGTCTAGATACAAGTCTGACAGGTGACTTGTACGTAAGCATCATGTCTGATCGCCTGCATCCCTCCATGTCCATTGTGAATCCCGACAAACTTGGACAATTACAGCAGGACAATGTGACACCCGCACGTCCAGAATTGCTACAGAGTAGCTACAGGAGTAGTCTTCCGCTGGCACCAAACTCGCCAGACATGAACATTTTTGAACATATCTGGGATGCATTCCAACGTACTCTTGAAAAGAGATCTCCATCCCCTCTAACTGTTACTGATTTATGGGAAGCGTTGCAGGTTTCATGGTGTCAGTTCCCTCCAGCACTACTTCAGACATTACTCGAGTCCATGTCACGTCATGTAGCGGCAGGTCTGCGTGCTCGCGTTGTCCCTACAGGATATTAAGCAGGTGTTCCAGTTTCTTTGGCTGTTCAGTGTATAGGAAAGAAAATTTTTTATATTAAAGGAACTGGGTTGCTGGATCTGCACATTTATGGTTGTTGAACAAATATTAAATGAATCTTCTTCTTCATGTGCCGTCTCCTCTAAGAAGTTTGGCTGTCATCATGGCAATTTCTGATCTTGATTTGGCCGATCTAAGGAGTTCTGACGTTGAACAGTTGTACCAATTTTTTAGATTGTCAATCCAGGATGTCCGTCTTCTACCCCTCGTTCTCTTCCCACAAATTTTCCCTTCTAGTATTATTCGCAATATTTTGTAATTTACTCCCCTAATAACATGGCCTAAATATTGTAGCTTCCTTACTTTAATAGTTTTAATTAATTCTTTTTCCTTTCCCATTCTTCTTAGGACATCTTGATTAGTAATCCTCGACACCCAACTAATTCTAAGTATTCTTCTATATGCCCACAGTTCAAAAGCTTCTAAACTGTTCATGTCCTTCTTTTCCAATGTCCACGCTTCCATTCCGTATAATAATTTTGAGAATACATAGCATCTTAGCAACCTCATTTTTGTGTTTAAACAAATGTCTCTCGAACAGAATGCATTTTTCATCTTATTAAAGATACTTCTGGCCTGTCCTATTCTCGATTTAATTTCTTCTGAGCTTTCAATCTCCTCATTTACAATTGTTCCGAGATATTTAAATTTACGTACTTGATCGACTCTTTCCCTATTGCTTGTAAGATTTTCTTGTTGGTGTGTTTTAGATATCACCATGAACTTAGTCTTGCTTACGTTAAGAGTCAAGCCAAATTCTTCACTTTTTTCTGCGACTTTGTCAAGAAGTAATTGTAGATCTTTGAGGTTTCCAGCTAGTAGTACAGTGTCATCAGCAAACCTAACATTGTTAATGTTTAGCCCATTCACTTTAATGCCAGCTATTTCATCTGATAGAGCTGCCTGGATTATGTCTTCTGAATACATATTAAACAATAAGGGTGAGAGAACGCAACCTTGTCTCACACCCCTCTTTATTTCTATATCATTCGATAATTCATTTTCTACCTTCACGGTTGCGGTTTGATTGTAGTAGAGGTTGTATATAATGCGGATGTCTTTCTTATCAAGTGTTTTCTTTTCTAACAATTGTATGAGATGATCATGACGAACTTTGTCAAATGCTTTATTATAATCCAGAAAGCACACATATAGTGGCTGGTTAACCTCCATACATCGTTGCGCTAATATGTTAAAAGCAAACAATGCTTCTCTTGTACCGAGGGAACTTCTAAAACCGAATTGTGTTTCGCTTATACCTTCTTCTACTTTTTTGTATATTCGTTGGTGTATAACTTTTAGAAATATCTTTAAGGTGTGACTCATTAAGCTTATTGTACGGTGATCATTACAAGTTTTGGCATTAGCCTTTTTGGGTAATGTAACAAAGGTAGATATCAACCAATCCCTAGGAATAATTCCCGAATTATAAATATCATTAAACAATTGTACAAATATATCTATATGGTCTATTCCTATGAGTTTCAGGATGTCATTTGGTATCTTATCCGGTCCAGGGGCTTTTCCTGTCTTCGATTTGTTGATAACATGTAATATGAATTACTTCGTCATATTTACCTGTTGCACAACGAATACCAGTAGGACATAAAAATGGAAGTTTGCGAGAGAATACGTAAACACTTGCTGTTGTAAAAATATCAGTTTTATTAAAGACACAACTGAACAAACTAGTAAACTAAACAACTAATGAGTGGGTGATGGAGGTTTTTTTTAATATTGTTGTTGTCTGGGTTACAAAATAAAAACTGCATGTTGGGGACCCTGTCATGATTGGTTATTAATTATTAATGAGGTCAGGGTCAGAGGACGCTTTCAATTGCGACATTCACGCACATACACACATACAATAGAGATTCGGGCAGATATAATAATAAAGAAAAACTCTCTCAGTATGCACGTGGTTGGCAAACGGTCGTCCCCTTGGCTTGAGTGCACGAAGCAAGTTAACAAGAATTCATCAATAAGAATGAACTGTTAATAGTTGCAAAATACAAGAGGTTCCGAGACTAATTTGCAACTTTAATCCCAAGAATCCGTAACTGTGACATGTAACGCTTCTCACAATCCACTAACACGGGGTCATCTCAAACAAAATTCCTGCATAATATGGGCGGTAAAATTCAGAATAGCTAAACGAATTGGACAGGATATATTACCGTGAGACACGATCTGTGAAGGTAAGGCTTTGAGATCCGTACTTAACACAGGCTTAGACAACGAAGACATGTGGGAACTACATAATGAACTGAAATCGAAATTAGAAAAGTTTCCGAAACCTGTTCAATTATCCTATACTTGTGAGATCTACAACTTACTAATTCAGACTGAAATGAGAAGATATATCACGCGCCATGTGTTCTAACAGTGGGCAGCAAGACAATAGCTTGCATGGGTAGATAAGTGGAACTGTTGATAACGTTCGTAAATTAACAAGAAAAATTCCATATACCGCTCAACGAGCCATGAACGATGAAAGCAAGACGTTATTTTGACTGGAGCTGAAATCTACAAAAATAAGGTAAAGAGTTAACTGCGAATATGCACAGTCACACTTAGTCGTTGCCCCGTCTCGCGATTGTGGTCGCTCAGCTGCGCGGACATCAGCGCCCGTACAGTGTCCCAATCGTTATACAGTCCAATTTCAGACATGTTCAAAATAGATGATGAAATGATAGGGACAACACAAACACACAGTCCCTGGGCAGAGAAAATCCTCAACGAGGCCGGGAATCGAACCCGTGATCCAGAGGCACCACCGCTAGCTACTTATTTTTCTTAAACATTCATTTAAGTAACAATGTTAGACATTCAAAATACATATTAATTACATATACTAACCATGCACACATTTATACAGGAAATGATTTAAACAAAAACAGATTTATCATTACAGTTATGCTGTTGTTAAAGAATTACAGCAGAAGTTTGCGTTACTGACTAAATTACCAGAAACAATTAATTTGAATACCAAAAAAGTTGTTTAAAGACATCCAGACTCCTTCAAACGTGAATAAATAAAAAACTGCACTTTGAATTACCTGAGACAGGTCAAAGGAAGAAATTGATCTTTATACTTCTCAGCTCAGTCAGACTAGCTATGAGCATTTCACACAATTATATGGAGGTCACTAAAAATTACACTGGATTTGGAACATTTATGCCCATCGCACATAAAAAATATAATTATCGTATTATACAATCTCTTAAATACCTGACAATGGCGGAGAAGAGACGTTATAAAATTGACTAGCCTTCCAACTACACTTTCTGTACGTGAATCGAACGGTAATTATCTGAAGCGATCAGACCTATATAATAGATCTTTCACTGGAAAACTGACTTACACACAACAGTGCAAAAATGAACACGGCATTTTGCCAGCCATTGAATATTGCATTATATTAGATACAATATTATGGTTTTAACCAATCGATTAAGACATTTCCATCAAAACTGTCAATGTCTACATTAATACTATAAACCATTAATGCAGCTATATTGTTCGGTGTTTTTACACTATTAGACACACAATCTGACTGTCACATAAGTTACGTATATTATCTTATAAAATGTCAAAAACTACTTTCTGAAGTAGAAAAAATATGAACCAAAAGTTTACACTGAAAATTTAAATAATATCCTTAAGGTAACTACAATACATCACTGTCAACACAGTCTTCTTTTTTATATTAATCAATGCCCATTCTATCAAATACGAGGGCCGTTCAGAAAGTAACCTCCGGTTGATTTAAAAAAATACACCAAGTTAAATAAAAATATTTTAATATATACATCTTACAACTACATCTTTGCACTATTTTTCTACATAGTCTCCATAGCGATTGAGGCACTTATCGTATCTCTTCACAAGCTTTGAAATTCCTTCTGCATAAAAATCACCCGCTTGTGCCTGGAGCCAGCCTGTGACCGCATCTTTGAGCTCTTCGTCGTCATCAAACCGCTGTGACCCGAGCCATTTCTTCAAATGCATGAAGAGGTGATAATCACTTGGCGCCAGGTCTGGGCTGTAAGGTGGATGGTTGATAACGTCCCACTTGAAGGACTCAAGAAGGGCCGTTGTTCTGCGAGCAGAGTGAGGACGGGCGTTATCGTGCAAAAAAACGATACCGAAGTCAGCATACCACGGCGTTTGTTCTGTATAGCCCGTCGTAACTTTTTTATTGTTTCACAGTACACGTCTTGATTAATGGCCGTACCACGTTCCATGAATTCAACCAACAACACCCCTTTGGCATCCCAAAACACCGTTGCCATCAGTTTTCTGGCAGAAAAATCTTGCGAGGCTTTTCTTGGTTTGGTAGGCGAATTTGAATGTGCCAACATCTTTGATTGTTCTTTTGTCTCAGGGTTCACGTACTTAATCCAGGTTTCGTCACCGGTCACGATTCTGTTTAACAATGGTTCTCCTTCGTCCTCATAACGTGACAGAAAGTCTAATGCAGAGGCCATTCTTTGAGTTTTGTGGTGGTCGGTAAGAATTTTGGGCACCCATCGTGCACAGAACTTACGGTAACCCAATCTTGCTGTCACTATCTCGTACAAGAGAGTCTTAGAAATCTGTGGAAAACCAGTAGACAACTCCGACATTGAGAAACGTCGATTTTCACGAACGTTTGCGTCAACAGTCTGAACGAGTTCGTCAGTCACCAATGATGGTCTACCACTCCTCTCTTCATCATGAACGTTTTCTCGTCCACTTTTAAATAAACGTACCCATTCACGGACAACTCCTTCACTCATAACTCTTGGTCCGTACACGGCACAAAGCTCACGATGAATAGCTGCTGCAGAATATCCTTTGGCTGTAAAAAACCTTATGACAGCACGCACTTCACATTTGGAGGTTACTTTCTGAACCGCCCTCGTATAATATTTAACATAATACCAAACTTTTTCTTGTGATTCGAATACCTTATAATTTTGTGGTATTCACACAGAATGTGTATCTTGAACTTTATGGTGCTGTTAGATCTTAGTTTTTTAATGACGTAATGAACAAAATTTCCCAGCAACCAGTACACAGTGTTAATATTTGAATCTGGGAAAAAGCGTGCTTCAGGCCTGTGTATCAATGGGAGCAATATACTCTCAGGGGATGTCCTTGTAATCAGAAGTGTTTGCTCTTGGATCCACTTTCAACTATTTATGTGAACGCTGCAAGTGTATCTACGAATTTAAAAATAATTCAAAAGCCAAGATTGTTTAAATACTGTTTACTGGATAACCGGTTTCAACACACTGGAGGCGCCATCATGTGATCTGTGAAGATATAATATTACAGGTTTGAGGGAAGGCTTACATGAGTTACACTATATACACTACTGTTAGTACAGTACCACACACCTGAATGTAGCTTAAAGTTTATAAACCACCTGAAGCAAAGGCATTATCCATATTAGAGCGTTACAAAGCTCCACATGGTGCTATTAAATATAATACCTTTGCTTCAGATGTTTTTACTCTGTAATTGACGTAAATTATATTATGTGTAGTATTTATGGTATGCATAGTTTGTATAGTACGGACAGTTTGCCCACTCGACATTGATATTATCAAAACCTCTGAGATTTAACATCTTACTTTTTCTTTCGTTTGCATACTCTACAGCATGTATCAGTCACTGTTGCTAGCGTCCTTACCTCTTCGTTATCACTTATAATGACCCCTTTATCGTTAGCATACTCTCTCATAACTGTTTTATTTCCTGATAATGTTAAGCCTTTTAATCTAGCATGGACATGTCGGAAGAAACGTTCCAGTGAAATGGCGAAAAGCTACATGGACAGAGGTCTTCCTTGAAGAACACCTCGTTTTTTTGTATCTCCCTGGAATGTTGGCAATTCACAGCTATTTTTACATTTATTCCAGTTGTTATGTTCTTTATCAACTGTATGACCCTATCGTTGAATCCTATTTTCTTCAACGTCTGTAAGAGATATTCGTGATTTACTACATCGAAGGCTTTATAAAAACCTGAAATAAATAAACACACATTATGTCTGGTAAGGAAGTTATTGCAATGATATCCCTGTATTCTGCTAGATTTTGTAAAATGGTTCTGTCTTGCGCTCAGTTCTGACGTTTACTAATAATTTTATCTGTAAGGCATGAAATTCTCTTGTTTACTATTCTAGCTCGTTCTTCACTTCTGGTGGGCAGCTCAGCATCGCGGTAGCTGCCACTCATGACCCAGGTAAACAGACGTCACCAACGGGAAAGGGCGTCCTTGTGGAGAGCTGGAATCTGATATAAGGCTGCTTTAATAAAGATCTGTGAATACAACAACTTTTTGAGTATACAGCCCCGCGTTAATCTACCCTTTCCCCAACTATCTCACCCATCATGAGGCGCAGGGGTCAGGAACAGTTACAGTTGGTGTCATGAAGTAGTCGTTACTCTTCACGACGCAGGTTGTCTGGGGAAGTGTTTTCCAGCATACAAACCGTACAGTTTGCCGAGAGAAGTGATTGTTGGGTAACTCTTGAGCCCAAACACTGTTTGTCGGCCGGGGTGGCCGAGCGGTTCTAGGCGCTACAGTCTGGAACCGTGCGACCGCTACTGTCACAGGTTCGAATCCTGCCTTGTTCATGGATGTGTGTGATGTCCTTAGGTTAGTTAGGTTTAAGTAGTTCTAAGTTCTACTGGGCTGATGACCTCAGCAGTTAAGTCCCATAGTGCTCAGAGCCATTTGAACCACTTTGAACCAAAGACGGTTTTTTAGAGTCGGACAGTAAGACTGAGTAGTTTAGTAAATTACATTCGAGCGGCATATCTCCATTCACTAGTATTAGCTCACTACAATTGTGTGCGTTGAGCCAGACTTTGTTTATGTTTAATTCAGTATTTTTTCTGAGTTAAGAGACCCAATTTGTGGAGTACTGGATAGAGTATGATAAGGTTATGTTTGCGAATTCATGTGAATCCATGAACTTGTCATTGTTTGTTTTGCAGTCTTGCAAGGTACGAATTGCCGTGCACTAAGGCTGTAGCAGGCACATTTTTTACATGTACACTTGTCGATCATTTGGCTCTCGATTGTTCAGGCTGTAGATGGGTGACGACACACGAGCAAAAGGTAACTTATAACATTTTTCTTTAGTAGTGTTTTAGTGGTTTATTTGTGTTTCTGGTACTGCTAATGGTGAAATCAAGTGCTGGTGTTACTACAGAATCTGTTGCTGCTGTAACAGAGGAAAAGTTTCCCCCAAACCTCGAGCATGAGGACCGTCTTAATAGATCTGTGGCTTTGGGAACCTCTCAGGTTGAGTCGCAGCCTGAGTCAGGGGAAAATAAGGCAGAGTTGGAGGTAGACTCTTCTACTTTTGATCCAACAGTAAGCGCACTCATCAATCCCTTTCCAAATAAAACTGGCGTCTCCAAGAATATTAGGCTGATGGCCACACCGGTTCTTCCACTAAATCCCAAGGTCCAGAACCGAGCTATAATCTGCCTTCCTGGAGGCCTCAAACCCTAGAACTGCTCGGAAATCCTCAATGTAATGCAGAAGTTTTCCTGACACTTGCCACAACTGCCAGTCCTTACGGGCTGACACCGAGTAACGCTGCAGCACTCATTACACAATGATCGGTTTATTGTTTGTTCTTGAGATGTGGCCCTAACTACATTACATTGTTATAAATAAAAACCACACGTGAGGCTTACTTTAACACACTTTCGAGAAACATTGTAACTTCCGTGCATCATTAAAATCGCAGCAGGAATTCAGAACGTAGATCGATCTGCATATTCCATCAGCCCTGCAGGATATATTCCCACCACAATATTAGTCACAACGAGTCGACAATAGTGGCTACCTCTTCGTTCCCTACGATCATCTCTGGCTCAATAAAACAGGGACAGACTTTGTTTCATGACACCTAACTACTGTAGTGTTGAATTACGCACAAATTTTTGTTTCAGGTCTAGGCAATGACTGAGGTATCTGTGGCATACGGAGCGGGAGTGAATATCATTCCGCAGTTCTTGTTGACACTTACGGGCAAGTGTACTGATCATTTCACTGCCTAGCCGATAACCAATGTGCGTGAAGGTCTTTACGTATTGTTGTGACTGCTTGACAGTATTAAATGTATATTGTTGTTGTTGTGGTCTTCAGCCCTGAGACTGGTTTGATGCAGCTCTCCATGCTACTCTATCCTGTGCAAGCTTCTTCATCTCCCAGTACTTACTGCAACCTACATCCTTCTGAATCTGCTTAGTGTATTCATTTCTTGGTCTCCCTCTACGATTTCTACCTTCCACGCTGCCCTCCAATGCTAAATTTGTGATCCCTTGACGCCTCAGAACATGTCCTACCAACCGGTCCCTTCATCTTGCTAAATTATGCCACAAACTCCTCCCCAATTCTGTTCAATACCTATTCATTAGTAATGTGATCTACCCATCTAATCTTCAGCATTCTTCTGTAGCACCACATTTCGGAAGCTTCTATTCTCCTCTTGTCCAACCTATTTATCGTCCATGTTTCACTTCCATACATGGCTGCACTCCATAGAAATACTTTCAGAAACGACTTCCTGTCACTTAAACCTGTACTCGATGTTAACAAATTTCTCTTCTTTTGAAACGATTTCCTTGCCATTGCCACTCTACATTTTATATGTTCTCTACTTCGACCATTATCAGTTACTTTGCTCCCCAAATAGCAACACTCCTTTACTACTTTAAGTGTCTCATTTCCTAATCTAATTCCCTCAGCATCACCTGACTTCATTCGACTACATTCCATTATCTTCGTTTTGCTTTTGTTTATGTTCATCTTATGTCCTCCTTCAAGAATTTTTCTTTTGTTTCCTTCACTGCTTGCTCAATATACAGATTAAATAACATCGGGGAGAGGCTACAACCCTGTCTCACTCACTTCCCAACCACTGCTTCCCTTTCATGCCCCTCGACTCTTATAACTGCCATCTGGTTTCTGTACAAATTGTAAATACCCTTTCGCTGCCTGTATTTTACCCCCGCCACCTTTAGAATTTGAAAGAGAGTATTCCAGTCAACATTGTCAAAAGCTTTCTGTAAGTCTACAAATGCAAGAAACTTGGGTTTTTCTTTTCTTAATCTATCTTCTTAGATAAGTCGCAAGGTCAGTATAGCCTCACGTGTTCCAACATTTCTATGGAATCCAACCTGATCTTCCCCGAGGTCGGCTTCTACCAGTTTTTCCATTTCGTCTCTAAAGAATTCGCGGAAGTATTTTGCAGCTGTGACTTATTAAGCTGAGTTCAGTAATTTTCACATGTGTCAGCACATGCTTTCTTTGGGATTGTAATTATTATATTCTTCTTGAAGTCTGACGGTATTTCTCTTGTCTCATACATCTTGCTCACCAGATGGTAGAGTTTTGTCAGGACTGTCTCTCCCATGGCCGTCAGTAGTTCTAATGTAATGTTTTCTATTCCCGGAGCCTTGTTGCGACTCAGGTCTTTCAGTGCTCTGTCAAGCTCTCCACGCAGTATCTTATCTCCCATTTTATCCTTATCTACATCCTCTTCCAGTTCCATAATATTGTCCTCAAGTACATCGCCCTTGTACAGACACTCTATATACTCCATCCAACTTTCTGCTTTCCCTTGTTTGCATAGAACTGGGTTTTTCATCAGAGCTCTTGACATCCATACAAGTGGCTCTCCTTACCCCAAAGGTCTCTTTAATTTTACTGTAGGCAGTATCTATCTTACCCCTAGTGAGATATGCCTCTACATCCTTATATTTGTCCTCTAGCCATCCGTGCTTAGCCAATTTGCGCTTCCTGTCGATCTCAGTTTTGAGACGTTTGTATTCCTTTTTGCCTGCTTCATTTCCTGAGTTTTTATATTTTCTCCATTCATCAATTAAATTCAATATTTCTTCTGTTACCCAAGGATTTCTACTTGCCCACGTCTTTTTACCTACTTGGTCGTCTGCTGCCTTCACTACTTCATCCCTCAGAACTGACCATTCTTCTTCTACTGTATTTCTTTTCCCCATTCTTGTCAATCGTTCCCTCATGCTCTCCCTGTAACCCTGTACAAACTCTGGTTTAGTCAGTTTATCCAGGTCCCATCTCCTTAAATTCCCACCTTTTTGCAGTTTATTCAGTTTTAATCTACAGTTCATAACCAATAGATTGTGGTCCGAGTCCACATCTGCCCCTGGAAATGTCTTACAATTTAAAACCTGGTTCCAAAATCTCTGTCTTACCATTATATAATCTGTCTGATACCTTCTGGTATCTCCAGGACACTTGCATGCATACAACCTACTTTTATGATTCTTCAACCAAGTGTTAGCTATGATTAAATTATGTTGTGTGCTAATTTCTATCAGACGGTTTCGCTTTCATTTCTTACCCCCAATCCATGTTCATCTACAATGTTACCTCCTCTCCCTTTTCCTACTCTCGAATTTCAGTCACCCATGACTGTTAAATTTTCGTCTCCCTTCACTACCTGAATAATTTCTTTCGTCTCATTATACATTTCTTCAATTTCTTCATCTTCTGCAGAGCGAGTTTGCATATAAACTTATACGACTGTAGTAGGCATGGGCTTCGTGCCTATCTTGGCCACAATAATGCGTTTACTATCCTTTTTGTAGTAGTTTAGCCGCACTCCAATTTTTTTATTCATTATTAAACCTACTCGTGCATTACCCCTATTTGATTTTGTATTTATAACCCTGTATTCAGCTGACCAAAAGTCTTGTTCCTCCTGCCACCGCACTTCACTAATTCTCACTGTAACTTTAACCTATCCATTTCCCTTTTTAAATTTTTAACCTACCTACTCGATCACGCTCCGATCCGTGGAACGTCAGTTTTTTTTCTCCTGATAACGTTGTCCTCTTGAGTAGTCCCCACCCGGAGATCCGAATAGGGGACTATTTTACCTCCGGAGTATTTTATCCATACAGTAAAGCTGCATGCCCTTGGGAAAAATTACGACTCTAGTTTCCCCTCTCCTTCAGATGTTTGCAGTACCAGCACAGCAATGCCGTTTAGGTTAGTGTTACAAGGCCACATCAGTCAGTCATTCAGACTGTTGTCCCTGCAACTACTGAAAAGGCTGCTGCCATTCTTCATGAACCACACGTTTATCTGGCCTCTCAACAGATACCCCTCCGTTGTGGTGAAACGTCCCCTTTGAAAAATTTAGACAAGACTGTGCTTAAACTGACACACAATATTTTTAGCGCAACGCAATCTGACTTCCAAAATTCCCTACAAAAGAATGGCCCTGACTAACATTAAACTATACCTTTCACAAATCACTTACCTCACAAAAATCTTGGTTACTCGAACTACCGCAATACAGCGAGCGCCACTACTGGCAGCTAAATAAAATTTTCAAAGTACTGAAGGCACTAACTACTGATAGGATTATTTAGCAAATGAAAGATTTTAATAGAGAACAAACAATGTATTTACCTTAATAATGTTGAAAACTCATAATATACATAACAGATCATTGTATATCTTACAAATTTCCAAACTCCGCCATCTCTCTCCCCATATCCACCACTGCTGGCGGCTCACCTCCAACTCCGCAACGCTACGCGCTGTTCACATCCAGCTGCCGCTGCCCAACACTACAATGGCAGACAACAATGCAAACCAGCCACAGACTGCACACAGTACAGCCAGTGATTTTTTATATAGAGCGCTACGTGGCGTTACCAATAAGAAAACATAAACAGCCTACTTACATAGCCCCCATTCTCCCCACAAAAAATTTTACAAATTGTTTTGGGCACTGGCCAATACAGATTTGAACAAATTTTTCATAATTACAGTAAGAAAGATATCAAATGCACACACTTATTAATACAATGTTGGTCAAAAGCTAAAATTTTCTCACAGTCCATAAAGACAGTCCTAATCGTTCATCACAGTAAAATAGCAGTGTTTTTCTCAAAGTCTGAGCAGTAAATGAAAATGCACACGGAAGTAGTGGATTTCCATGCAGTGTTGAAGAAGTAGTGTTGTCCTTCCAACGAAAATACAGTGCTGACTCTTGACATGCAGACAGGTAATGGGCCACAACAGAGCAAACCCACAGCAGAGTCAATCGAAGTTTTGAAGAGTATTGGTAGGTCATCACAGAGCAGACCCACTGTAGTCCTGGTAGAGATTACGGTATTGGTGGGCCACCAGAGGCGCAGACCCTCTGCAGTCCTTGTAGAAATAATGGTATTGTTGGGTCATCAAAGATGCAGACCCACTGTAGTCCTTCTAGAGATGGCCAGCAGCCATCTGTTGTGACTGTGCAGGTGCACAATCACCATTGAAGAGTCTTGCGGATAATGTAGCAAGTCCATAAACCACCACCTGTCCACTGACTAAATTTTTGGAATTGTCCTTAGAACCAGCAATGCTGTTATCCAGTCCCTTGCTGAATCATTAACACACGTGCAAACACTATCAGTCCCTACTTCTCACATATTGTCCATATACTATGACCAACAGAAATGTGTGCAGTGAAATGCAACTTACAAGTTGCTTAATTTGATGAACTGGTGTCAGTTACAATTTTATAACATAAGAATACAATTACAAAGGTACAAAATACATCATTAAAGAACATAACAATACAGATAACATATGTAGTACAGATTTTACAACAGAAAAGAAATAAACATATACATCAATGTTACAGGAATAATGAGATAAGTAGATACATAAAAGATCAGAATAAATTTTGAAACATCAACTTCACACATGAGCAACAAAACAGAACAGATAAATAATGTCTAAACGTCTTTACAAAGTAAATAACATATTATTAATGCAAATTATATTTGAGGATAACAGTATTCCTCATCATAGTGAATGTAGCATAGTACTAGAAAAATTCTACACCATAAGTCTTATCAGATAAACACATAAAGACAGGAAGTTCACAAATACACAAGGGTACACAAACACATAGTGTGATAACACAAGGAAAGGACAGGGTTTCTTTTACTGCAGTATTTTGCAAACAAAACTTTCTTTACTTCTCAGAGATCTCCCTTCGTTGTTCATTATTTCCAAAAAGTCCTATCTATACCTGCTTTCTGTTCTTTTTTGTAGGACTTCTCAATGCATTTCATCGCAACTCATTCTCTTATATAGTCTACCCCTGTTAAGCTAACTTAAATCTACTGAGCTCAGATGCTAAACTAAGGAACGAGGCAATGCAGCAGCACAAAACAATTAACACAAACAGCAATGATAAAAAATACAAAAGGCAAAGCAAGCAGCATTACAACTAATATAAGGCAATGAGCAGCAAAAAAGAAAAATAAATCAGTAGTAAAACTGGCTTAAAAGAATAATACAAAGTGCAATTAATAGCACTATGCCTGGCAAACAGCAGCAGTAAATGCTATAACGTATACCTAAACATGAGAAAGCTCAAGCAAAAAAAATAGTACACTAAAGTCAACAATGCAGATAAGGGAAATGTCTATTCATATCTTAATGTCTATGTAATTAAAGTGGTGCACCACAACTATTTCCACAAAAGAAATTACCAAGTCCTTGAAAAGAAAATTATATATGCCGTTAGTGTTATTAGTCCCTTCTTATTGTTCTTTCCATTCCAAGAGCTCCTTTTTCGAAGGATGTGGGTCATAAAATAATTATTTAATAGATCTGTTGACAGAAAGTTTTCACATTAGCAAATGCATTTAAGTTTATTTTATAAAACCAATGCTGCAACACAGCTGGAAAACAGATATCAAATGAAATAAGCAATTACGCAAACCAAACCATAAAAACATCATTCAATAGCTATGTGGCATTTCGTAAGTCAGTAGAAATTCTCTCAATTCTCGTAGAAAGACACTTGTCCTAATCAGGTGTGCAGTTGTACGAATATTTCCCATCAATTCATAAGCATTTCAGTAAGTAGCACAAAATACGAGTAATCATATGTTTCCAAGTAATGAGCGTGTCGTATTTGCGATGCTTTCTACAAAGAAATGTCAACAGCGAGGTTAATGGCCTCTTTTTTTTTCTCCACCTAATGGCTGTTTCTCCAGGTGGCTGGCACAGGTGGCCGCTCAAGACGCATTACGTCAAGGTCACTTACCTTTCTTACCGAAATATTTACGACAACAGTTTCCACTACAGTGGCAGTCTCGTATAAAAATATTTCACAGGTCAAGAATTTGCGTTACAAATCTGTAGAAACAAAATCCTATTGATATAACAGTGTCCAAAAAGTTTTCGTCGGCATTGTAATACATTCACGCATTTACATACATTTCATAACTCTTAAAGTACGATTCTTGGTTTCCAACAACCTGTTTCAGAAACCAGAGTGAGTCCCTAACCACAACTCATTATTCCTTACCTCATTACACATGTACATATTCATCAACACGTCTTCAATATTTCATCATAATAAATACATAGCATAATCAGATTCCTCATATAGCATCATCTCATTGATAATAAACATACCTCAACAACATAATACACATTGTCGTCATAATAATATCATAACACCTCAGTCAACTCTCAAAATCGCCGTAGCTTCCTCCAATAATTTCAAAACCTAAAAAAAAATTCTCTTCTCATGTCAAAAGTGTCATATGCCTCAAATGTACTTCAAAAATCGTGATCCCATACCAAATATATCATTCAAAGCTCTCATAATATCACAATGGGTCCGAAAAAATATGAACAGTTCAACAAAGTACAGACGAAATACAATTTCATAAGTGTGAAGTTACCCAACTGTGTAATTGCGTAAACATGTGTCACTGATGTAGTAGAAAAAATGTTTATCTCTCAGTTAAATGATCAGATAGCTGTGTAATTTGTGTGTTACAGAAATACGGTACCGATGTGTAAAGTTGTATAAGCAAATAAAATATTAGCTAGGGCTCCTTGTGCTTGCCAAACACATGGTACACAAAGTAGGCGTGTACCCCCCTGAAGACTGGAAAATTCAGATTGTTCGAAACGTTTCATCATTATGATGCTATGTTTTACTCGGTCTTGTGTGGCTTGGGACCAATATGCTGAGAGGAAGGCATGGTAAAACTCTCCTTCACTGTGGCAATCGTGAATGACCGACCGCATTCTTACAGCTGGTTCATTCTCTAAGTAGCCACACATAAATTCTAATCTGTGCTCTAATGACCAGTTGGGAGGAAAACAATGAGAGAATTGATGAAGCCACGCTTGTGGATGAATGTCGTTGCCGGAATTCTTAAATGTTTTGAATTTACATGTAGTAATGAACAGCTTATAGTCAAAATCATCATGTCGGCGAGTCGCATGTCGGTCATTATTACGTAGTTTCGGCGGTTCCATCTGAAAATTCGGTGTGCCTTGCCAATTTCTTTCATAATTTCCGAAGTGTCCTGTGTTATTATTTTGTGGTTGTTCCGTATTTCTAAGTCCCTCTTCCCGTATTGGAGCGCGAGTGGCCTCTGAAATACGTTATTCTTGTATTACCTGAGTCAGCTGATCTTGTACTTCCCGGATTTCTCTTTGGTGTTGCGTATTAATTTGATTCTGATTTTGTTTGAATTTCCTAATTTGTTCGCACTGTTCTGTGTCATTAAAGACTACCGGTTTTGTGTCGTTTAGATTATCATCTACCTTCGTAGATAAGTTAGTGAACTGATCCGAAAGTTCGGCTACTTTCTCCGATAGTGAACACATTTCCTCAGTGTGTTTTTCTGAACCAAGTTTCAGAGTGTCCATTTGTGTTGAAATCGAATCTACTGTGTCCTTTAAGTTTTCTTGAGTTTTTACAAGTTGCGTAACTGAATCGGTAGATGCAACTGAGTCAATTTTAGCCGACAAGGTCTCATGATTTTCATGAACAATGGTTTGCAGTTCTTTTATGGCTGCATCGTGATCCTGTAATGCATTTTCATGCTGCGAAAAAATAGGTTGAAAATGCTCACAAATTTGTGTTTTTACGTCATTACAGACTTTTTGGCATTTCGATTCAATGTTATGTAACTCAGTAGTTAAATCTTCACGTGTTTGTTCAAGTGTGGTGTCTAACTTCCGAAGATTTTGCTCCATTGTGTCTAACTTTTGAAGCTTTTGCTGTGTTTGTCTCTGATTTTGTTCCATTGTGTCTAACTTTTGAAGCTTTTGCTGTGTTTGTCTCTGATTTTGTTCCATTGTGTCTAACTTTTGAAGCTTTTGCTGTGTTTGTCTCTGATTTTGTTCCATTTGCTGCATTAATTGCAATAATAATATGTTAGTGTGGAATCTGTTCCTCTATGCTTTTCGGCACTGCATTTGCACCGGCAACATTTACATTTTGACGAGCAGAAAATGTGTCTTGACTTATTTGAGAGAACAGTGAGGACCCAAAACCTGAATCTGCAGTATTTGCAAGATTGTGTCCTGTCATTTCGTATTCCTGAGGCGAGCTGTTGCCGACCGATCGATCGATAATGCTGCCCTGTTCACTACTTGTTTCACTGTCTACACCATTATTTGCCACCCGCTCCATTTCCCTATGCACAATTACCAAATTACTACTTTGAATATTAGTTAATTCATTACACGGTGGCGCTAACACACCGCTTTCGTCTTCACTGTCATTTCTCAGTTTACTTTGGAGCCTAGTGTTACGTTTTTCACACGCCATTATTGTCACAATATTTCACACGACAACACAGAAAAACACAATTTGAAGAGCAAAAATAGGGGAACACATTAACATAGCACTGAAAATAATATCTAGTTAAATGCAAGCGCAGCTGCGAAGTACTTGCTGCAAATCTACATGCATGCCACAACTGTTTTACTGTACAACAATGAAAGACTGCAACTACAAAGGAGATTTTCTCTACAATTACGCGCTAGTAATAAACAAAAACTACACTAATTACACAAACTATAAGAAAAAATCAGAAGATTCCAGTGAGGTATCCTCGGCTAAGGGTCGACATATGAAACGTCCCCTTTGAAAAATTTATACAAGACTGTGCTTAAACTGACACACAATATTTTTAGCGCAACGAAATCTGACTTCCAAAATTCCCTACAAAAGAATGGCCCTGACTAACATTAAACTATACCTTTCACAAATCACTTACCTCACAAAAATCTTGGTTACTCGAACTACCGCAATACAGCGAGCGCCACTACTGGCAGCTAAATAAAAGATTCAAACTACTGAAGGCACTAACTACTGATAGGCATAGTTAGCAAATGAAAGATTTTAATAGAGAACAAACAATGTATTTACTTTAATAATGTTGAAAACTCATAATATACATAACAGATCATTGTATATCTTACAAATTTCCAAACTCCGCCATCTCTCTCCCCACATCCACCACTGCTGGCGGCTCACCTCCAACTGCGCAACGCTGTGCGCTGTTCACATCCAGCTGCCGCTGCCCAACACTACAATGGCAGACAACAATGCAAACCAGCCACAGACTGCACACAGCACAGCCAGTGATTTTTCATATAGAGCGCTACGTGGCGCTACCAATAAGAAAACATAAACAACCTACTTACAGAGGTTGCACCTACGGTATGGCCATCTGTATCGCTGAGGCACGCAAGCCTCCCCATAAGCGGCAAGGTCTATGGTTCATATATAATAACGACGTTCTCCGGAGAGTACAGAAGTTTAGTGTGTTTTGTGACTACAGTGTCTTCGTGGAAATACGGTATATTTAACAGCGAATTTTTAATTTTATTAAAATCTCCTTGAAGATAAATCCAGTGCAATTCTTTATTCTGAAACCCTCTTCTTAATACTATTAATTGGCGTCAATTTGATTTGCACACAAGACTCTTTTGTACAGATTCGTCTAAATATGTAAAAGACACAGAAGATAGATAGTGAGTGCTGTACTTTCCAAGAGCAATGGGGACATCTTTATTTCGTAATTGAGTGAGGTAATAAGTCAATGTGTATAATTTGCAATAAAACAATATCAGTTCTCAAGGAATACATTATGAGACTAAAAATACTGAAAACTATTCCAAATTTACAAGATACTAAAAGTTAGAAATTATGCGTGTTTGAAACGTGGTTTGAAATCTCAGAAAATGTTGTTTTAAGAAAGCAAAAACTGAACAACAAGCAGCAACTCTCCTAGTTTCCCCATGGTTCACTCAGTAACAAAGCATGGAAAACCATTTTCTGACTGCAAATTGCAACGAGAGAAGACCTTTTCAAAGGCGTAGAAAATGCTGTTGAGTAAAACAGTCTTCAACGGAAAAATTTAAGGTGTGTCAGAACTAATAGTGGCAAAAACATTTGTGGAGAAAACACAAGTATCATTGCTGTAGAGTCAAAGGCGATAGAAAATGTCGGTGGATCGAAACCATTCATCGCACGTTCCCTCATTCATCAACAGTTCCTGTGTGGAAAATGCTTGAATATATCAGAAGTCTTAAAGGCACTAATGTCAGGTGTATAAAAGAATACATACTCTCACTCATCGTCAACTCCACGAGTTTACTGAAGAGACTGAAGAAAATGATTACCCATATTATGCAAGAGTGCGCTGGCTTAGCTGTGGAAAAGCCCTGACTCGGTTTTTGGGCTCCTAGCATGAATTGAAATTTTCTGAATGAAAGGAATCGATCTCAGTTGTCACAGAACGCTGAGTAGCAATGGAAGTTATCATTTTGTACAAATTTAAATAAACATGTGAACAACCTGATTTGCACACTCATATTAAATCATTTCAACAAAAAAAAATATAGTTTCAGTCTCAATTCAACAAAAAGGGTTTCATGTATTTTAATACATGCCAAAATTCTTTAAGCAGTCAGACATTCCATTCCCGATTGCTTTTGCAACTGAAACTTCGAATACTTGAAAAATTAATTTTGAGTTCTGTGTTTCACATTTTGGTACAAACAATATTAAGTTTATTCAAAATCCTTTTAATACCGATATAGTAACACCTGCCTCAGAATTGCAAATGGAAGTGGTTAATTTGCAATGTAGCGATTTTTCTAGAGACAAATGATTGTATTCGTCATTGCTGGCATTTTATATCTCCACTCACACAGTTTCACCAGTTGCGTGTGTTTGCTTGTGACTTTTTTTCCACTTTTGACTCTACTTATCTTTGAGAAAAAAATGAACTATACAGTAATATTAAAGATCTAAACAAGCCGATGTGCATTTGAAGCCGCTGCTGATAATTTTCCCTAGTTAGCCCCCCAACTGCAAACAATTGTAAGAGCGAAGTTGCAGCAACGTAAATCTCATTACTTCTAATTACAATACTTAATTTCATTATGTGAATTGCCTACTTATGTCACTTAGTTATGGTAAATTTTCAAGAAATATCATATAAGTAATTACAGTTAAAGCAATCAGTACCTTTATATACGTCAGATAATGTTTGTCTTAATTGGTAATAAAAAAACTGATTATTGTACCTATTTCGCATGATTTACTACCACTGTAAATTTTGCAAGGATTCCATGTAGAATAGGTCAGTGCTTTCCATTACGAATAAAATAGATAGACTGTTCTATAATACAGAATAGTAATTTTTTATTTGTGCCACAGTATATCCTGTTTTAGAATAAAGTTGTCTAAAGGTATTTGTTATTGTCTGTTCTTCAAAATGTGTCGAAAAAGAGACGTACCTTCATCGTTAATAAAATTTGTAGCGAGCATAGCAACTACCTTACTTGCATGTTTAAAGAAATCGTGTTAGCAAACGACGGCAAATCAGAATTCGATTCATAAACGGATACTGAAAGGGAAAGGGTTGCGATGCATCAACGAAGAGAAAAACCTTGCAACATTGTTGGAGAGAAATTGCTAACTCGTCGCGGAAGCTCGGGCATTACAGATGACTGCACAGAGCAGTGTCGCAGGCTCTACTTTCACAGTACCGAGTTTACAGGAGAACGAGTGACTTACAAATTGCTCATTTCTAGTAACCAAAGAGACCGATCCACGCCATAAGGTGGTTTATGAATTTTAAAACGAAATTTAAACAAATGATTCTAATTGCAAAAGTGTCTGAACCAAGTTGTTTTAGGAATTCCGAAATGTACTCTTTCCAGTTTAAATGCTCATCAGTACCGACATATAAGAATTTTGAAGTTTCACCCTATTCGTTATTCCTTACTACTTGTTGCTTTGATATCTGATACAGTGCCCATAGATACGCAGAATTGAATATATTGTGCCTTTCCAAAATTGAGTGTGAGACCATTAGTGGGAAACCAATGATACTTTTAAAAACATCGTTTACCATTTCATCTGTTTCTTGCGTATACTTGCACTGATTATAATACTAGTGTTATGTGCAAAAAGAACTATTTCTGCTTGTTTTGTATCAGACCAAAGATCGTTTACATATATAGGGAACAACAGTAGACCAAAGACTGAGCCTTGTGGAATCATGTCCCTGGACTACGCTGTTTGAATGATTAAGTACAACTTTTTGCACTCGTTTGGTTACATATGACATTATCGATTGATTTTCTGTGTCACCACTCTCATAAACCGGCGATTCCTCTAGTTCAGTATTGTGATTCACACAGTCAAACGCCTTAGATAGGGCGCAGAAAATACCAACTGCTGCTTTTTATCATTTAATGTTTTTAAAATTTGTATGTTAACATGCAAATGTCGTTCTCAGTAAAGCAACTCCTCTGAAAGGCAAACTGTGATTTGCTGAGGATATTATTGTTGCTAAGATAAGATTCTATTCCGTAAAAAATCACCTGACGTCAGCAACGAATCAGGTGGGTACCTATTGACACCCCTCTTATCACATTTCTTAAAGAGGAGCTTAACAACACGATATTTCAGTCTCTCTGGAAAAATGTGTTGAGTTAGTCACGCATTGTCATATTTCAGATAAGACCAGACTGATTATATGGAAACCAGTCTCTAGTACCCTATCGGGAACACCATCAAAACCAGATGAGATTTATGTTTTAGAGACTGTATAATTTTTTTAACTATGCAACTCACAAACAGAGTAGTTTCAGTGGATGCTGGAGTATCAAGTAGCATTGGTAGCATTGGAGAAATTGGAGGAGACAATGGTTTCCGATCCCGTATTAGTTATTCCAGATTTTGACAAAGAGTTCAGCCTCTCTTATGATGCATTAAATAAGGCAATCGGCTGTATTTTGGGTCAGATGCTTGATGGATAGGGGCATCCAGTAGCTTATGTACCGTGGCGGTTCAACAAGGCGTAAAGTAACGGCTCAACAAACGAAAAGGAAATGTTAACGGTCATATGTGATATTACACATTACTGATTTTTTTGAATGGTTGAAGATTTAAAGTTGTGACTGATCACGCGTCACTGAACTGATTGTTTAGTCTACACGATCCCACTACTCGATTGCCACGTTGGGCTCTCAAGCTTAGTGAGTTTAATTACGAGTTTGTCGGAAATAAGACACAAATAAGGATACATTAAGTCGCAAAATCGCGATGTTTAGTGCACTGGACAAGAGTATATTGGAACAGCAGGGAGCACAGGCAGATGATAAAAACTGTCAGACCTTTAAGTCACAGACGCACGTTGTCATACTTGAAGATTTGTTGTACAGAGTCCCGAAATGGGGACCACGTATCGTGGTCCCGACAGTTCTTCAAAAGGAAGAGCTACAGCAGGCTCATGACCAGCTGCTGTCTGTTGCTGATGGCCGACGAGCAACAGATAGGCTTATTGCGGAATGGTTTTGGTTGAGGAACAGCCAGCGTGACTTGGAGGAATATGTCAAATACTGTGTACCATGCGCTGAGGGAGAGGATACTTTGCACTAGAGCATCCCTTCGCTGTGGTTAACAGAGGCGTTGAAGCCATTTTAAATGCTTGAGCTCGACATTTGTTATTCACAGAACATCTGTACTTATGTGCTTACGGTCATCGGCCTTTTTCGCGGTATCTAGTAATGACACCAATTCCATATCAACAGGCCAGTACTGTGGCAATAGTATTACTTAAAAATTAGATATTGGATAATGGAGTCCACAATAGCTTAATTTAGGACCACGGAAAGTGCTTAGTTTTGGAACCAAGGGACAAATGTTCCATGTATTGCGTATTCGGAAGTTACGAAAGTGCCCGTTCCATCCGGAAACCAAAAGTAGAATGGAGCGCCACCCTAAGACCATTTGAAGAATGCTAAGCTTTAATGACGACTGGGATATCTATTTTCTATATACAGTTTGCACGTGCAACTCGAAGTTCCACACGGGAACAGTCAGGTCACTGCTTGAGGTAGTATACGGGCCGAAAACGCCGTCCCACTTTGACGTTTTAAGTCCTAAATTAGGCGCCAAATGCGAACCAGTGAAGATGTTTGTGCGAAGAAATCGGGAGGTGTGGAGAAACGTGCAAAAGGCGAACGTGAAGGCTGTGGTATGCCAGGAACCGCCGAATAGGCTAATGGGCAGACTACCACAGTACCGTGTACGGCAGTGGGTATTGGTCACTAATCCCAGTACACCAGAAGGAATGTCGAAGAAGATCTTGATCAAATATCACGTAGCATATCTGGTCGTGGAGATGAACTCGTCGGTTAGCGGAAATGTACAGTTTCCTACCAAAATGCCTGTCGTGCACGTCAGTCTGGTGAAACCGTTTAAGAGTATTTTGAATGCTGTGCCACAGTTACTTGTGTATCCGGTACGGTAGGGTGCAGTAGGCAAAATCAAGGACCCTCATCGGTTAGACAGTTTAAGGCACAAGCATTCCTCATACTTTGAGGTCATGTAATGAATCATGTTGTTAGATTATGTTAGTGTTAAATTTATACTTGATATTTGTGATATGAGTATTTCTTGCATTGTGTTGTGTTCGGGTGGATTTAGTGTTTTCGTATAATTGAAACATATACTTTTCTTTTATTACTATAGTATTACTGTCAGGTACTTGTTCCTATTGTATCTTCTTTCTGCTTACCGTTAGTTACTCTCTTTGAAAGGAGGGCGATGATGGATGGTTCCTGTCACCAGGTGACGATTTTGTGATATCATCCTGGATGATGGAATTGTCCTGGGTTTGTCATACATTATCGGGAGTGGAGGAGAACGCTTAGTTGTCCGTCAACACTTGAATGATTTGTGTTGTTCTCTAGACAATCGGATGTCTTCCTTATGAGGCATCAGCGGATATTGAAATGAGGAATGAAATTCGGAGACTGGAAGGTTTTCTTCCGGAATTGTTTAAAGAGCTACTGAGAAGTAACGGTTATATGGGACTTACAAGGGAGCTGTCTTTGTCACAGTTTATCTACGGTAAATTACGAGCACGTTTATCACAGCTGGTAGATATTGTATCACAGACTATAGTTAAAAGGAAAAGAAGTTGGTTAATTGCGGTATTATTAATAAAAATGTTGTTCGGCGCACCAAATGAGGAGGATATTCCGAAATTAAATCATTCACTTAGTCATATTCAGAAAGCGGCGATTTCTATGACGAGTGCCGCGGAATGGCACTCAACTCGGGGCGGATTCCCCTCTTCCGTTTACACTCACTTGTATGACTGTCATGACACTGACGCGGAATAACTGTATTGGCCGGAAGGGCCATTAAGGGCATTACCCGTCGAGAATTTAGTTCACCTTAATGCCACCCTCAACGCTGAAGTTACGCGTGCGCTAGACAAATTTATGGAAACACAGCAGGGGAAAAATTTAATGGAGCAGATGTACAAAATCGTCAGCACCAGATTTTATCAGTAATTATTTCATATACCAGTTGTGCCTGCTCCTACAAGGTATTTGCATATTTTATTTCTGTAATAAAAGCAGAAGCGGACAGAGTTTACAGAACAACTGGCGCACCAGTTTCCAGCCGACTGGTTAACCAGCATAGGCTATGGAACAACTGACGAAAGTAGAATCTCTATAGTAGGTAGCATAAACATTAGTTTGAGGACTGTATTGTAGTTAGGTCCTGAAAACCACACTTTGAGAGTACGTGTATTAAGGAGAAACTCATATGGGACATCTCACGGCTGCAGCTTGGTGTTGCCATCAGCACAGCACAGAATTCTTATGGTTAAGAGTAATTTTAATTAAAGATTCGTCATGGAAGATTCGGGAGACCTTTCGAAAGAAGGGAGGTGTGCAGCAGCCCGAATAAAAGTTCGGTGCACCAATTGTGAATATCTTGAACGTTTTATTTTAACAAGCTGCCAGTCTGTAGAGGCCAGCCCGGCCGATGTACTAATCGAGTAAGCTTTTGGATTGCACTTTTCTTATTACGCTAAAACTTTCTGGCCAAATAGGCTTGACACACTAGACTCAGGGGAGGCACATACAACCGTGAAATCCGCAACACGTTGTGACCAACAGTGAAATGATGTATTATATCTACATCTACATAGATACTCTGCAAATTACATTTAAGTACCTGGCAGAGGGTTCATCGAACCGCCTTCACAATTCCAATCTCGTATAGCGCGCGGAAATAATGAACCCCTAGATCGTTCCGTACGAGCTCTGATTTCCCTTATTTTATCGAGGCGATCGTTCCTCCCTATGTTGGGCGGTGTCAACAATATATTTTCGCATTCGAAGGGGAAAGTTGGTGATTGGAATTTGGTTAGAAGATTCCGTCGCAACAAAAAACGCATTTCTTTTAACGATTTCCAGCCCAAATCCTGTATCTTCTCTGTGACACTCTCTCCCATATTTCGCGATAATACAAAACGTGCTGCTTTTCTTTGAACTTTCTCGATGTACTGCATCAGTCCCAAAGTGTCCCGCCAATAAAACGCAGTTTTTGGTTAGTCTTCCCCACAATATTTCCTATGCGTTTCTTCCAATTTAAGTTGTTCGTAAATGTAATACCTAGGTATTTAGTTAAATTTACGGGTTTTAGATTAGACTGATTTATCGTGTAACCGAAGTTTAACGAGTTTCTTTTAGCACTCATGTGGATGACCTCACACTTTTCGTACTTCACGGTCAACTGCCACTTTTCGCACCATTCAGATATCTTTTGTAAATCGTTTTGCAGTTTATTTTGATCTTCTGATGACTTTATTAGTCGATAAACGACAGCATCATATGAAAACAACCGAAGACGGCAGCTCAGACTGTCTCCCAAATTGTTTATGTAGATAAGGAACAGCAAAGGGCTTATAACACTACCTTCGGGAATTCCAGAAATTACTTCTGTTTTACTTGATGACTTTCCGTCAGTTGCTACGAACTGTGACCTCTCTGTCAGGAAATCACAAATCCAGTCACATAACTGAGACGATATTCCATATGCTCGAAATTTCAATACAAGCCGCTTGTGTGGTAGTGTCAAAATCCTTCCGGAAATCCAGAAATAACGAATCGATCTGAAATCCCTTGTCGATAGCACTCATCACTTCATATCAATAAATAGCTAGTTGTGTTTCTCAGGAACGATGTTTTCTAAACCCATGTTGACTGTGTGTCAATAGACAGTTTTCTCCGAGGAAATTCATAATGTTAGAACACAATAAATGGTCTAAAATCCTGCTACATATCGACGTTAACGATATGGGCCTGCAATTTGGTGGATTACTCCTGCTATCTTTCTTGAATATTGCTGTGACCTGTGCAACTTTCTACTCTTTCTGTACGGATCTTTCCTTGAGCGAACGGTTGTATATGATTGTTATGTGTGGTGCTAATGCATCAGCATACTCTGAAAGGAAGGCTTGCCTTTATTAAGTGATTTAAGTTGCTTCACTACTCCGAGGATATTTACTTCTACGTTACTTATGTTGGCAGCTGTTCTTGATTCGAATTCTGGAATATTTACTTCGTCAACTTTTGTGAAGGCGTTTCAGGAGGCTGTGTTTAGTAACTCTACTTTGGCAGCACTGTCTTCGATAGTATCTCCATTGCTATCACGCAGAGAAGGCATTGATTGTTTCTTGCCGCTAACATACTTCACATACGACAAGAATCTCTTTGGATTTTCTGCCAGGTTTCGGGGCAACGTGTCGTTCTGGAAACTGTTATGGGTATCTCGCATTGAAGTCTGCGCTAAATTTCGAGCTTCTGTAAAAGGTCGCCAATCTTGGGGATTATGCGTCTGTTTAAATTTTACATGTTTGTTTCGTTGTTTCTGCAACAGTGTTATAATCCGTTTTGTGTACCAAGAAGGATTAGCTCCGTCGTTTGTTAATTATTTGGTCTAAATCTCTCAGTTGTCACCGATACTATTTCTTTGAATTTAGGCCACATCTGATCTATACTTATTTGGAATGAGTGGAGTTTGTCTCTCAGGAAGGCGGCAAGTGAATTTTTGTCTGCTTTTTTGAATAGGTATATTTTTCGCTTATTTTTGGGTGATTTGAGGATTACAACATTCAATCTCGCAACGAGAGCCCTGTGTTCTCTAATCCCTGAATCGATTTTGATGCTCGTTATTAACTCTGGATTATTTGTTGGTAAGAGATAAAGTGTGTTTTCACAACCGTTTACTATTCGTGTGGGCTCTTGAAGTAACCACTCGAAATAATTTTCAGAAAATGCGTTTAGCACAATTTCGGATGATATTTTATGCGTACCTCCGGAATTAAACATGTATTTCCGCCAACATATCGAGAGTAAATTAAAATCACGACCAACTATTATCGTATGAGTCGGGTACGTGTTTGAAATCGAACGCAAGTGTTCTTTGAATCTTTCAGCAACTGTATCATCTAAATTGGGAGGTCGGTAAAATGATGCAATTATTATTTTAATCCGTTTCCCAACGATGACCTCTGCCCATTCTAACTCACAGAAAGTATCTACTTCAATTTCGCGACAATTTAAACTTCTGACAGCAAGAAACACGCCACCGCCAACCGTGTTTAGCCTATTCTTTCGGAACACCATTAGGTTTTTCAAAATAATTTCGACTGAGCTTATATCCGGCTTTAGACAGCTTTCAGTGCCTATAACGATTTGAGCATCAGTGCTTCCTATTAGCGCCTGGAGCTCTGGTAGTCTTCCAACACGGCTACGACAATTTACAACTGTTATACCAATGGTTCTTTGTCTACGCTCTTCCAGTGTTCAGCCTGCTCCTTTTGTGACTGAAGCCCTTCTTGTGTTTCCCCAAGGCCCTCTAACCAAAAAAACCGCCCCGTCCACGCCACACAGCCCCTGCTACTCATGTAGCTGCCTCCTGTGTATAGTGGACACGAGACCTATTCAGCGGAACCCGAAACCCAACCACCCTTTGGCGCAAGTCGAGGAATCTGCAGCCTACTCGGTCGCAGAACCGTCTCAGCCTCTGATTAAGACACTCCATCGGCTCTGTACCAGAGGTCCGCAATCGGTCCTGTCGACTATGCTACGAATAGTCAGCTCTGCTTTCATCTTGCAAGCAAGACTGGTAGCCTCTACCACATCTGTTCGACGATCGAAACCACAGAGAGTCTGTTCTGATACAAAGTGACACATATTATTGGTACCGATGTGAGCACACACCTGCAGTTGGCTACACCCTGTGCTCTTCATGGCGTCCGGGAGTGATTGCACCCGGTATGCACACGGAGTGCACATTGGTTTTCTTTCCCTTCTTGTCAGCCAAGTCCCTAAGGGGCCCCATAACGCGCCTAGCGTTGGAGCTCCCAACTACCAATAATCCCACCCTCTTTCATTGCCCGGATCTAGCAGGCCGAGTGGTTTTCTCTGGAACAGGACAGGCGACAGCATCTGGCTCAGTGAGAGTGTCAGCCACAGACAGAACCTGGAACCTCTTTGACAAACAAACCGTGGAGGCCTTACGTGCTGCCGCGTGGGAAGTCTTTCGCCACCTGCTTGGCCCTGGAGTGACCTCCCACTCGACGACAGGTGAGGGGTCAACCTCAGTGCGAGCAGTAACTGGGCTGGCCACCAGTGAAGACCGATCAGAGGACTCTGAAGCACTGGACGTCCGCTGAATCCCCACTGCCGGCCCACAACAATGGTGCCCATTGACTGCAGCCTCAAGATGTGTAACCAAAGCCATCATAGCCTGGAGCTGAGAGGGAAGCGTCGCCAACTCGGCTTGTGTTTTATTACCGAGATCTGGGGTAGCATGATCGATGTGGGTGGAAGTTTGTTGAGTATGACCTGAAACGGTTTAAGGTGCGTGTTCCAGGTTTCGTGATTGCTGTGACAGTAAGTCTTACAAGTTCCCTTATCAAGCGTTCCGCTGGGTTACAGCTCGGTTGGCACACTGAAATGAATAACGGATTTACTTTGCGACGCCTCAGAATTTGTGACCGCACTTTCGAGTGAAACTGCGACCCACTGTCTGAAACTACCCGCTTCCCCGGTCCAACATCTCTTTACAAATTGTTAACGAAAGCCTTCGCCACAAGTTTCCCATTTGCCATCCTCTTTCGTGTAAAGGAAACAAACTTACACGTTAGTTCCACAGCCTCAAGTACATAAGGAAGGCCTGACCTAGTACGGAATAGTGGCCCTAACAAGTCGACAGCGGCGATGCCACATAGTTTTGTGCGGGGTACTGGGTGCAGGGGTGCAGCGTACATCACTGCGGCTAGTTTGGCTCGCTGGCATGGCGTATTCAAATGACAAGGCGTATTCGTCTGAGAATTTCGTTAAAGTAAAATGTTTCATGGAGTTCCTTTAAGCTCTTTCTTTGCACCGAAAATCCCATAACTCAAGTGTATGCACCGTACTAAATTGTCCATGAGTACACCTGGACTTGCGAGTTGCCACCGTGTGTCGTCTGGACCACGAGTTTTAAAGTGAATGCCGTCTCTCACTAAGCAGAAATGACGAATCGACGCATTGACGCGATCGTCCTATTTTTCTTTAACGTCTATCAATACCTCATCTCTGTCCTGCTTGTGTGAATTGTTCCTGAGGCAGGTTGTAACAGCATTTTCTCCAGCTTCGCGTTTTAGATATAAGAAGCTGAAGTTTTTGTCTCCATCACCACCATTTTCTGCACGTACTAATCCTACAGGTACACGTGAGAAGGCGTCTACAATGATGTTTTTATCTATGGGAATGTACGCCACATTAAATCGGAATTCTTAGAGGTACAGTGCCCACCATGCCAGTCTTTTGTGAGATGGCTTAGCGGACTTTAAAAATTGCAGACCTCGGTGGTCGATAAATACCCTTGTCGTTCGACCAATATGGTAATATTAGAATCTGATAAACACCCACACAATTGCGAGCGCCAAAAATTCCATGACAATGTAATATCCTTCACAGAGAGTGAGCAACAGGTTTGTGAAAGAAATCATTTTCTAAGAGGATGGATCGGTGATGTCCTCTGGTTTGAACAGAATGACGCCCAAAAAAGAGAATGAACTGTCAGTCATGGCACAGAAGTTTTGCTATAGGTCGGGGTGTGCAGGAATCGGTGCCTTGACTAATGCCTCTTTACGTTTCGTGAAATCGTCTTCTGCCTGCTTATCCCAGATCCGTGGAGTATTTTTTACCGTCAGGACACGAAGACGTAGTCTGGAAGTAGAGTTAGATTTTCTTTTATTTGGAAATTTGTGGTAAGTTTCTAAGGGACCAAACTGATGAGGTCATTGGTCCCTAGGCCTAGAAATACTTAATCCAACTTACACTAACTTACGCTAAGCACATCACACACCCATGCCCGAAGTAGCACTCGAACCTCCAATGGGGATGCCACGCGAATCGTGGCAAGGCGCCTAAGATCGCACGGCTACCAAGTTTAGACTCACAAAGCGCTGACAGAAATTAAATAGTCTGAGAAAACCGTGTAATTATTTTTTAATGGTTGAGTTGCGCATTCCGCAATCGCACAATTCTTGTCCGGACTAGGTTGTATTTCATCTGCAGATACGATGAGTTCCAGGAATGGTATTTCTTTTCTGCCGAATTGTGACTTGTCTAAGCTCACAGTCTCTCTCACCTGTTCAAAGCCTCTCAATAACCGATGCACCACTTCATTGTGGACAGCCCATGACTTCACAGCCACGAGAATGTCATCCACATAGTGTGCTATGTCTGTTCGTCAGTCTGTAGGAATTATACTGTTCAGGCATCTAATACAAGCAGCTGACGATATATTTAGCCAAACGGAAGGCTTCTGAACTGGTAACTGTTCATTTTAATTTATTTTGCACACTGTCATTCATGCTGTTGATTGATTCAGGTGAGAGCAGGGAAGGATGTATGTACTGACATGGTACACATAAATGTATTGAATATAGGTGTGGGGCTCCGGTAATTACTGTGAACATTGTAAAATGTGAAGTGAAATAAATATAATCTACCTTCTATCCACTACAGTCACACTCAGCTGCTCAGTCTTTTTTACCAGTTTGCAGTTTGCGCCAGAATTGAGGTGCCAGAGGTGGGTAAATTAAGCTAAATGTTAAGAAAAATAATGAAGAGGCTCATGTGGAGACCTTTCAGTTTGATATTTATAATTCAGAGAGATAAGACCAACAAGGTCTTAGCCCACAGGTGCAACAACGGAAGCTGAGTCTATTCTGGTATTTCGATCCCAGTATTTCTAGTAAAGCAAACCGGTACCATTAAGAAGTAGCAGAAGACTCTTTACTATGTCCTTATTAGACACGTTTCCTTCTGGCTCTACCGAGTCGACTATTCTGTGTCTTTTGGCCGCCAGAGTTTCGCATTGGAAGTTTAGATGTGGTGGAGTTTCATCTTCCTCATCACATAGTCCACACGTAGAGGCTTTTTGCTCTGTATCATTCCGGTGCAGATGTTTTATGAAGTTCCATGTCCAGCCATAAGTTCTACGACGAGTTTGATCTGTTTTCTGTTCTAGTTCATTATTATAGAACTCCTATCGAATGGTTCGGCAACACTGACTTGCCATGTTTTTGATTTTGGCTCGTAGTTCAATAAACGTTCCACCTTCTGTTTCAGTTACATAGTTTTGGTGGTACTGTCACCTGTCACCTTACGTGATGACAGATTGCGGTCCAATAAATCGAGTCATTGTGCCTGTCCTGGTCATTCTACTAGCTTGTTCCTTGCCATGATTTCCTGAGTGTCCAGGGACCAACAGCAGGTTTCCCTGTTGCTTTCCCCTACTCTGCCAAGATTTTCATGTCGTTGCAGCGTCTGATAGACATTTTACAGCTCGTTATCAATCAGAATAAATAAATAACATCCCCACTACACTTTTTTAATGACATCTAGCCCTACTTTACTTCCCAATCTATAGAAGAAATCTACGTTTTACGAAAACTATGTCCTTATGAACTGTTATCCACCTTAAATTCATATTCTAACATTTGACAAAAAAATAAAAAATAAAAAATAAAAAATCTGAACTAAACTGTAACTGGTCTGAATACAACTTATCTTTAAATCAAATGCCCGTCCGAAATAAAACACTTATATGCCCCTAATCAAAATTTCCACTTACCTCGCGTGACCAATACGAACGCAGGTTCGAATCCTACCTCGGGCATGGATCTGTGTGATGTCCTTAGTTTCAGTCGGTACCTACAACCTGCTGTGCCGTGTGTTGCATATTCAGAAGTTACGAACAAGCCCTTTCTACCCACAAACTATAAGCAGGATGGAGCGTGAGCCTAAGACCATTTCTAAACTACTAAGCTTTTACTTGAATGCCAGACACGACGACTGGGATACCCATTTTGCATATGTAGTTTGCGCGAACAACTTAAAGGTTCATACGGGAACAATCATGTCACTATCAGAGGTACGGGATGAAAATGCCCACTTAATTTGAACCAATGAATAAGAGAAGAACCGCGCAAAACCCGTACACAATGTCTCTGGAACGCCAGGAACAGCGAAATAGGCGCACTGGAAGGCTCCCGTAGTATCATAGAGGGCAGCGTGTGTTAATTAATAGCCTCTATATACCAAAGAGAAAGACAAATAATTTCTTGACCAAATATCACGAGCCGTCCCAGGTCGTGGGTATGACCTCAACTGTTAACGGAAAGATACAGTTTCCTACCAAAAGGTGCTACGTCTATCCTGCACGTCAGTCTTGTTAAACAGTTTAAGAATACTTTGGACGCTGTGACCGACCCGGTACGATTACGTGCAGCTGGTGGAAAGGAGAAACGTAGCCGTCTACACAGCTTAAAGCACAAGGCGTGCCTGTGGTGTGACGTCACTGTTGTTACATTATTTGAAATATTACGTTGGTGTTAGATGTATTCTTGATATTTGTATTATGGATGTTTTTTGCATTGTGTTGTTTTCAGGGAATTTATTGTGTTCATGTCGTTGACACATGTGTTTTTTTTATTATTGTAGGGTTATTTTCAGGTATTAGATACTGTTGTTCTTGTTGCAATCTATCGTTAGTTACTCGTTTCGGAAGGAGGACGGGGGAGATAGAGGAATCCTTTCCTCAGTTGGCGACTTCGTTATGACATCCTGGATGATGGGAATGCTCCTTAGTTTCCCATACATCATCTGGAGTGGAGAAGAATGCTTAGCTGTCGTTCAAATGTTTGTTTGAGGTATATATTTCTCTAGGCAGTCGGATGCCATCCTTATGAGACATCAGTGGACATTGAAATCAACAGATCAGAGAAATGAAATTCCGAGACTGCTAGATTTTGTTTCGGACTGATATACAGAGGCACGGGGAAGTGACGTTTTTCATGGAGGTGCTGAAGGAGTACCGTAATCACAGTGAATTAAGAGCACACTTATCACAGCTTGTATATGTTGGCCACAACCTGTTGTTTGTAGGATGTGAGCTTGGTTAAATGCGGGAGATAAATTAATAAAAACGTTGTCCGCGAAAACAGATTAGGAGAAGTTCCGAAATTTAATGATGGACTTGGTCATTATCAGAAAGCGGTGATTTCTACGAAGAGTGAGTTTCTATGGCTTTCATCTTGGGAAGAGCTTCTGTCTTAGGTGTACACTCACTTGTATGACTGTCATTACACTAACGCGGAATTCACTGCATTGGCCAGAATGCCATTAAGGGTGTTACACTTCCACAATTTAGAGCACCTTAATGCCACCCTCAACCCTGTACTTACACATTCATTAGACAGACTTATCGATTCACAGCAGGGGAAGATTTCAGTGGAGCGGATGTTACATTATATCCAAACCACTGAAGAAAATCGTCAAATCATGATTACATAGATGATTTTCAGCAACCAAGATGTCGTGCCTTTTCTACGTATTTGCATATTGTATTTATTCAATAATCGCAGCAGGGCACAACTTACAGATCAGCCGAGACATCTGTTGCCAGACGTGTGTTTAGCAGGCAATGGCCGTGGGAACGATTGATGGAAGTAGAAGTTCTGTATTAGGTGGTATAAACTTTACATTCAGGATTGTATTGTAGTAAGGTCCTGGAGATCTCCCATTAAGAGTCAGTTCATGCTGTAAATGGATAAGGAAGGATCCGTGTGGGACACCTCAGGAGTGGAAGGATCGGTCCTGGAAGATTCTGGACGAATCTTTCGAAAGAGGGGATGTGTGCTGCACAACAAAAATTTAGATGCGCGCGTTGTGATTATCTTAAACGTGTTATTCCCACTCGCGGCTAGAGGCAAGCCTGCCCGAAGTACTAACAGAGTAAGCCGTTGGACTTGGACGGGCGAGTCACGTCGAACTTCAATGCCGCATCATAGTATGACCAAGACTGAGGTGATGTATTATAAGAGACATTTGCGCACTACCGAGAAACTGACGCGTTGCAAATTTAACTGGGTGTAGGAACCCGTACTCGGGGCACAGCGAGCTAGCAAAAGCTGAAAGCCAAGTAACATGAAATAAACATACTCGTCCCTCTATAATAGTACTAAGTTGGACGCGTAGTTGTATGGTTATAAGTGATCGAGCCTAGGAACTCAAAGCATGAAGTAGTGCCTATATTCTGACTGCTTATTAAACTGGAGAGAGCCATGTCATTTGTGTTTCAGAGATACCTCGACCCACCCTTGGTGATGGTAATCTACTGGCAACCTGGCAAGGAGGCACACCATGTCTGTGGCGTGATGGCTGCGGGATTTGCGGGAAGTTTCCATGACGTGGGGAGTTTGGGCCCAGCCAGTCTCCACCCCCTGAGCTACTTCGGTCGATGGTCTACCAGATGTCTACAGTCTGGCTGCGAGAGATGCTCACTCGCGGTCTCCGAGCAACCTAGACGTCCTTGGCCACCGGCCGTGCAGGATTAGCTGAGTGGTCAAAGGCGCTGCAGTCATGGGCTGTGCGGCTGGTCCCGGCAGAGGTTCGAGTCCTCCCTCGGGCATGGGTGTATGTTTTTGTCCTTAGGATAATTTAGTAGTGTGTAAAGTTAGGGACTGATGACCTCAGCAGTTATGTCCCATAAGATTTTACACCCATTTGAATATTTGGCCACCGTCTTCGTCTATCTCTGGCGAGTGACTATGGCATCGCTGGTCGTCATTAGGACATCTATCATCAGCTGCCCCACCCAAGCGCACGAGTGGAGACAACGAGTACGGGGGGCTGCTTAGCCGACATACTCCGGAGGGCCTGGACAGCCAGCGCTCATCTTTGTCGCTGGCGGCAGCCACGGCGGCCCAGGATAACAGGCATCAGCGCATTCCGCGGTCGGCTGAGTTTTCAAGCGCAAAGTCCGGCCCTGAGGCTAGACAGAGTGCTGTGTATGGCTGCTTCAATAGACCTGTGCCAGTGCTATGACTGTTTCACTGTAAGTTCGGATTTGAATCTGCCCGCTCCTTCGTCATTTCTCACACCCGTCCTGATGGATAGCGACGAGGGATAGGCCGGGCCAATTCAGTACAGAGATCACTGTTCTCCTTGTGCTGATGAGGAAGTTTCTCTTTTACCTTTTTGACTTTATTGCAGCATACATGATAATGTTTTTTTGATTTGTTTTTGAAGTCTTTACTCTTGTCACATGTAACAATTTTAATTTTTAATTCGTGTACACAGTTGTCTGTGAATTACGTTTCATAATGTTTTTGCTTATTCATTAGAACTGGAATTGCTATATTGATTAGAGTTGTGGTTTTTCTACCTGCTACATAGGAGTCAATAGTTCAGATGCTATTAGATGGAGTCATATCTGGAGTAAGTGTGGTATTCTACAAAAATGGTGTCATTATAGTAGAAAAAGGACATGAGTTTGCTTAATAAATTATTGTTTGAAAATTAAAGTTTTCTTCAAACTACCACCTCTACACTGACCTGTTTTTGAACAGGGTGAGATTGTGAAGAAGTTTGAGTCTTGAGGCTGTCAGCTAGGGCTGCTTGTGCTTCTGTGATCATCAACGCAGTTTTTCCAATGAATAATTAATGTTTGTGGAGCGATAATGTAACTTGTAGTACATCATTCCTACAAAGATTTAATGTTTACACTGATGTGTTTAATTTGATACAATTTCTGAATCTAGTACTTCTTGTGGTATTCTGCAAGATGATTCTATAGCTCCTGTTGATGACCTATAGAGAGGTAAATCAGTTTCAAAACAGAATTGTAAATTGAACAATATGCTAATGTTCCGAGAATTATGGGACAAGTTGGAGTCTAATGTGAAGGGGCCTAATTAAATGTTAGCCTCAGAACTAGTGGAAAGGAGCTTATAGTTAAATTACAGACTAGTACCAATTGGTTTAATGATAACTTGCTGGCTGTTCCCAGTCAACAACGAGGTAGTGCTATTCTACTACAAAGGCGAATTCACAATTTAGTGCAGAAGTTTGAATTCGAGGAAATTTAGTGCACTTACCACTCAGTTAAGGTAAGAGCTGCAGAAAGCCTCTCTGCTGTGAAAAAAATAAGGGTGGTTTCTGTAGAAGAGAGTCCAGTTGTAATCACTAGAAAATTACAGTTCACTTTGCACATACAAATGATTTATCCTATATTAACCAGTTGTACAGATCTGTGATCATAATCCTAAAACTGAGCTTCTACTCTACTACTCTCGAAGAACTCTCTTGAATTGTAGAATTTATTGATTATCAACAAGTTATAGAACTTACTTATACAACTTACTTCTAAAATTGTTGAAAGATGTATTGATTGGACAGTATGTCATTTTATTAAAAAGGTTCAAACAGTTTACTTTGCGAAAGTTACATTTTTTTTTTTGAGCCTAGTCTAGGAATATCATGGCTAATACTTGGTTCAAGAATCATAAAAGAAGGTAGTATACATGGAAGAAGCCTGGAGATACTGCCAGGATTCAGATGGAATATATAATAGTAAGACAGAGATTTAGGAACCAGGTTTTAAATTGTAAGACATTTGCAGAGGCAGATGTGCACTCCGACCACAATCTATTGGTTATGAACTGTAGATTAAAACTGAAGAAACCGCAAAAAGGTGGGAATTTAAGGAGATGGGACCTGTATAAACTGACTAAACCAAAGGTTGTACAGGGTTTCAGGAAGAGCATAAGGGAACAATTGAGAGCAATGGGGGAAAGAAATACAGTAGAAGAAGAATGGTCAGTTCTGAGGGATGAAGTAGTGAAGGCAGCAGAGGATAAAGTAGGTAAAAAGACGATGGCTAGTAGAATTCCTTGGGTAACAGAAGAAATATTGAATTTAATTGATGAAAGGAGAAAATATAATAATACAGTAAATGAAGCAGGCAAAAAGAAATACAAACGTCTCAAAAATGAGATCGACAGGAAGTGCAAAATGGCTAACCAGGGATGGCTAGAGGACAAATGTAAGGATGGAGAGGCTTATCTCACTAGAGGTAAGACAGATACTACCTACAGGAAAATTAAAGAGACCTTTGGAGAAAAGAGAACCACTTGTATGAATATCAAGAGCTCAGATGGAAACCCAGTTCTAAGCAAAGAAGGGAAAGCAGAAAGGTGGAAGGAGTATATAGAGGGTCTATACAAGGGCAATTTACTTGAGGACAATGTTATGGAAATGGAAGAGGATGTAGATGAAGATGAAATGGGAGATACAATCCTACATTAAGAGTTTGACAGAGCATTGCAAGATCCGATTTGAAACAAGGCTCCGGTAGTAGACAACATTCCATTAGAACTACTGACGGCGTTGGGAGAGCCAGTCCTGACAAAACTCTACCATCTGGTGAGCAAGATGTAAGAGACAGGCGAAATACCATCGGACTTCAAGAAGAATATAAAAATTCAATCCCAAAGAAAGCAGGTGCTGAAACATGTGAAAATTACCGAACAATCAGTTTAATAAGTCACAGCTGCAAAACTCTAACTCGAATTATTTACAGACGAATGGAAAAACTACTGTAGTGTTGAATTACGCGTAAGTTTTTGTTTCAGGTCCAGGCAATGATTGAGATATCTATGGCATAGGGAGCGGGAGTGAACATAATTCCGCAGTTCCTGTTGGCACCTAGGGGCAAGTGACCTGCTCATTTCACTGCCTCGCCGATAACCAGGGCTTTACGTATTGTTGTGGCTACTTGACAATATTATATATATAATAATGACGTTTTCCGGAGAGGACAGAAGTTTAGCGTGTTTTGTGACTACAGGGTCTTAGTGAAAATACGGTATATTTAACAGCGGATTATTAATTTTATTAAAATCCCCTTGAAGACAAATCCAGTGCAGTTCTTAACTCAGAAACCTTGCTTATCATACCATCAAAAATGGCTCTGAGCACTATGGGACTCAACTGCTGTGGTTATCAGTCCCCTAGAACTTAGAACTACTTAAACCTAACTAACCTAAGGACATCACACACATCCATGCCCGAGGCAGGATTCGAACCTGCGACCGTAGCAGTCGCACGGTTCCGGACTGCGCGCCTAGAACCGCGAGACCACCGCGGCCGGCTATCATACTATCAATTGGCATCAATTTGATTTGCAATCTAGTCTCTTTTGTACAGATTCGTGTGAATATGTAAAAGAAACGGAAGATAGACGGTGGGTACTGAAATTTCCAAGAGCAATGGGGACATCTTTATTTCCTAATTGAGTGAAGTAATAAGTCAGTGTGTATAATTTGCAATAAAACAATATCAGTTTTCAAGGAATACATTATGAGACTAAAAATTCTGTAAACTATTCCAAATTTACAAGATACCGACAGTTAGAAATTATGCGTGTTGGACAGGTGGTTTGAAATCTGGAAAAATGCGGTTTTAAGAAAGTAAAAACTGAACAAAAAGCAGCAACCCTCCTAGTTTCCCCATGGCTCACACAGTAACAAAACATGGAAAATCATTAACTGACGGCAAGCTAATAAAGGATTGCATGCCTGCAGAGGCTGAAGAAATGTCTCCAGAAAAAGCTACTTTATATAAAAACGACAGTTTTTCAGCAAACGCTGCAGCTCTAATCTAAATACATTAACTCAGTTTTCTGAGAAAACTCAGCACTATGAGTGGTTGTCTTTGGTTCTGACTGAGTCAACGTGTGTTTACGATAGTACACAGGTGCCAGTTCTTATTGAATGGATGAACAAAAATTATGAAGTATTCGAGCAGTTTCTTGACGTACATAGCATTCGCGGTATTGCCACGAGAGAAGAACTTTTTAAAGGCATAGAAAATGTTGTTGAGAAAAAGAGTCTTCGAACGGAAAACTTGAGGTGTGTCAAAACTGATTGTGGCAAAAACATTTGTGGAGAAAACACAGCATCCATTGCTGTCGTGTCAAAGGCGATAGAAAATGTCTGTGGATCGAAACCATTAATCGGACATTCCATCATTCATCAACAGTTCCTGTGTGGAAAATGCTTGGATTTATCAGAAGTCTTAAAGACACTCATGTCAGCTGTATATAAGACCACATACTCTCAGTCATCGTCGACTCCACGAGTTTACTGAAGAGATTGAAGAAAATGATTTACCATATAATGCACCAGTGCGCTGGCTCAGCCATGGAAAAGCTCTGACTCGGTTTATGGGCTCCTAGCAAGAATTGAAATTTTCTGAATGAAAGGAATCGATCTCTGCTGTCAGAAAACGCTGAGTAGCTATGGAAGTTATCATTTTGTACAGATTTAACTGAACATGTGAACAACAGTAAGTTGATGTTACAACGCGAAAACTAACTACTGCCTGACTTGCACACTCATATTAAATCCTTCAAACAAAAAAAACAAAAATTGTTTCAGTCTCAATTCAACAAAAAGTGTTTCATGTATTTTAACACATGCCAAAATTCATTAGGCATTCAGCGACTCCATTGCCGGTTGCTTTTGCAACTGAAACGTAGAATGCGTGAAAAATAAATTTTTAGTCTCGTGTTTCAGATTTTGGTACAAAAGATATTAAGATAATTCAAAACCCTTTCAATGCCGATATAGAAACTCTTGCCTCAGAATTGAAAATAGATATGAGTGATTGCAATGTAGCGATTTTTGTAGAGATAAATGATTATATTCGTCTTTGCTGGCATTTTATGTGTTCCACTCACACAGTTCAAGCAGTTGCATGTGTTTGCTTGTGACTTTTTTCCACTTTTGGCTCTACTTACCTTTGTGAAAAAAATGAACTATACAATAATACTAAAGATCTGAGCAAACCGATGAGCATTTGAAGCCGCTGCTGATAATTCCCCCTAGTGAGACGCCCAACTGCAAACAGTTGCAAGAGGGAAGTTGCAGCTATGTAAATCACATTAACTATAATTTCAATACTTAATATCATTATGTGAATTGCCTACGTATGTCACTTAGTTATGGTAAATTTTCAAGAAATTTCTTATCAGTAATTAGATTTGAAGCAACCAGTCGCTTTATATACGTCAGTTAATGTTTGTCTTAATTGATAATAAATAAAAATAACACATTATTGTACGTATTCTGTATGGTTTATTCGCACTGTAAATTTTGCACTGTACAGTGTTATTCACGTGATGTGCAGGATTCATCCCTGAACTTCCTGGTAATTGACCCTCGTAAGAGAAACACTTGTATTCGCTAGGAGTTGTAATGGTCGCCTAGTCGTAGATATTGCTAATTGCTATAATCGCACTATTTCACTCCCATTTACGGAGCTTGTTAGCACTTGATGTTATGTTGGCACCATTAAAATGCATTGTGGTAATCGCTGCTGCTTGCTGGATCGATGCTGTGTCTCGATGCTGATGCTGGCTCTAAATCTGGTTGTCTAGGGTTAAAAATATGAGGTCCCGTGTTTTTTATGTGCTTTTGATGATAAAGAGCGAGCGAAACCAACAAATATGTAAACATCACATATTTATTACTCTGGTGGCCATCTTAATTCCACTGTCCACCAAAGACCATGACACAACACAAAGTAGTACTTCCTTTACATGTTCTTTGCATTGTTTATCCACCGCAATAACACAGAAACACACTTTACCAAAGTGACATTCCAACTGCCCCCTGACCCTTCTTGCTGCTGGTATTTATAACATTGTCAAAGAACTACTAAAAAGAGATATAGTTTATAAGTCACATGTACATCTGTTATCATAATTTGTGCAGAAAAGTTATTAATTTGCATCGAGTGACATAATTTAACATGTTATTAAAATGACAGACAGATTTGTTGACTTGACAGAATAATTCTTTGTTACAAAAAGGCCGTTTTTTAGAAGTTTGTCAATTGACTTCTCTAATTTGCATAAATAAGTAAATAACATGAATTATTAAGAATTACATTGGTTTTCGTCTAAAATAGGATTGATTACTTGAATACTGAGTGAAAACGCTCCCAGTGAACAAATTGGTTTCACTGGGTGATTTTTTTTAAGGAGATCCAAAATACCTAAGTTGGCCACTATTTTTCGTACTTCATATTAATTATTTAAGATGAACTTAGTGTTTTTACATGATGACATTTGCTGTATCAGTGATCATGTGATATTAACTTTTGTGTGGGTCAGTTATTCAGTATAATTTAATGGGTTGACTGTTTATGGAGACATGTTATGCAATCATTGTTAACATACACAATTACTTTTCTATAATCATAAATACTCGTTTAACTGGTTGAATTTGGAGGGTATCGCATATTTCGGTACAAAGTAAAGCCTTTAATAGGTTCCGTTACAGAGTCCATGTAGAATAAGTCAATTCTTTCCATTCCGAATAAAACGGATATTCAAACAGTTTTATAATAGAGTATAGTAATATTTTATTTGTACTACAGTACATCCTGTTTTAGAAGAAATTTGTGTAAAGATGTCTGTTCTCGCCTGTGCTTCAAAATGTGTCGAAAAAGAGACATACCTTCATCGTTAATAAAATTTGTAGCGAGCATAGCAATTACCTTACTTGAATCTTTAATGATTTTGTGTTAGTAAACGGCGACAAATCAGAAATCGATTCATAAACAGATACTGAAAGGGAAAGGGTTACGATGCATCAACGAAGAGGAAGACCTTGCAAACATTATTGGAGAAAAATGGCAAACTCGTCGCGGAAGCTCGGGCATTACAGATGACTGCACAGAGCACTGTCGCAGGCTCTACTTTTATTGTGCAGAGTTTACAGGAAAAAGTGACTTACAAATTATTCATTTATAGTGACCAAAGAGACCGATCCAGGCTATATGGTACTTTTTGAAACTTTTTTGATCGCTGTTCCAAAATGTTATTAAAAACGGTCATTAAAGACTGAAAAAAGAAACAGACTCTTTATGCGAAACATCGTTCGGTAAGATAGTTGTTTTATTACATTTTCTTCTACTCATTGTGCGAATCACGTCTTATGGGAGGTACCCTATAAGCAATATTCGACTGCAATAAAAAAAACATTACGGTGGACTGGGTACCATACATGTCTGGCGCGTTACCGTAGATGGTGTTCGTGGGCCGGTGTTGGCCCGCGGGCTATAGTGTGGAAACACCTGAACAACGGAAGGTCTACCGGTTTTCATTAATAATGTTACAACCACTGCCAACGAGCAGTTGGTCATACTATGTGTGACTATAGTTTAATAGGAGAGGCAGAGAGATATGCAGTATTTCATGAGACTAAAATATTACTAATATTTAAATGTTATGTTACGATTGTGTGGACGTGAGGGAGTTAATTTGAAATACTGGGTTTACTATCAACTGAGGAAGCAAATTTCTGATGTTTTCTTTAAGAATTCTCGACTGAAATTAAAATAATTAATAATTTTTTAGCATTAATTAAACGCTTGGGGCATATTTTATTAATTATGCAAAAAGCAACATTTCAAGACCCAAAGTAAGGCACAGTCGTTTCAACTGTTGGCTGCTGGAGTACTTCAAAGTTACGAAAAACAAAATACCATACAAATCTTTTTGCGAGAACTCAGCAGTCTGACTGAAATGCAGTGAGTCGTGGAAGCACTTTCTGACAGGACTGGAAAAGTCGATGCTCAGACCTAAGTCCCTATCCACAATGCGGAGGCGAGCAAAGTGTTACTGCAGGAGGCGGCATCTCTTAGATTTATGGCGCAATTTGAGAAAATATATTTTCCTGAAGCAGCAGGGAGATCACCATCTATTCGCTTCTGAGGTCAGACGTTGCGGGCGTGGACGCAAGGGCCATATGCAGAAACGGTGTAAGCAACCAGAATGTTACTCATCTGGGGAAGTGGGCCACCAAACATCTGAATATCCGAAGAGAAAAACGGGAAGCACCTTTTGGAGCGGCAACTGTTAAACTGAAACGCAATGGTTCGACTGTCAGAAAGTAGTCCAGATAGGTCGCAATACTGGAGAAGTTAGTGCGCAGACGAAAAGTTTCTCAGTGCGCTTAGTGGGAGACGTGCAGCACTTATTGATAGCGCGTACTGTGGTACCATCTTTGGAGCAGCCTCTAGTATTTCCGGGTGGTCGTGTGTCGAGGTAGTGAGTTGGGACGGAGCAGTAGTGAGGTCCGGACAGCCAGTACTTGCCCGACCGCAGGCGACACACATGCACTGTCCGACGGAAGGATGTGGTCGCGAGAGTGCACGACCACGTCAAGGACCGGATTCAGAGAGTTGTAGTTGAATGGACCGTGATATTCTAGTAGTGCCACTTTCACTTGTGTGTGTGTGTGTGTGTGTGTGTCCGCCCGTTGAAGTGACCTCATGGCAATACGTTGTCAGTACACAATTTATACTGCTATCTTCCCTGTGCCTGACTTGAGTGTGGACAACCGTCGCAGCGGACGAAGTGCATTTGGTCTTTCGACGGCTTCTGGCTTCTCTGTGTTGTTGCCAACTTATAATTCGTCCGTGTTGTTTCACAGTGACTGGTCTTAGTATTGTTAGTTGCTGGTGGAATTGTTCTCCAGGAGCCTTGTGTATCTTGTTGTTTTGAATGAGCAGTTATTTTAATGCTGTCTGCTTACTGGATTTGGTAAGGGTGGCGAACGAACATCAGTTCGGCTTCGAACGGAGCAGCGAGGAGGTCCGCAGCGCGTGGGCGGGCCGGGACCGATGGTGACCTGCAGGCACTGTCAGACGAGGGGCTGTAGCCGACGACCGAACCCAGGATATTTGAAGATGAGTGACCCGTGTCCAGTACTGAAACCTCCACTGTTTGAGATCTCGCTGTTGTTTGCGTGTTGCTGCTCCCAGGTTCGGTGAGACCAACCGCAACAAGTGGAGTCTGTCAGGTTGGCGGATGCTATTAGCCGCCTTCTGCTCCTTGATGTTGGTTTCGGTTTAGTATTATCCTTATTAGTGATGTGCAACCAGCGGTATTTTCTGCCATGTGGCCGCTAACGCCCCAGTTACCTGCCCTGGAGGTTAGCGTACTTTCCTGGCAGTGTACCCTTCCTTTTCGTGTTGATGCTGTCCGACAATGCGTGTAATTCGACAACCTGTTGAATTGTAGTGTGAATATGTCTTTGGGAGGTATACCTTGGCTCCAGTGTTTCCTTCGGCCTTGGGAATGTTTCTGAAGACGTGGTGCTGTCCATCTCTTCGCCATTGTTTAAAAATATTCCATCGTTGCACCAGTGATCGGACGATAGGAGGATTGGTTAGTCGGTCGGTGGGTGCTTAAGCCACCCCTACTGTGAGTTGCCGTCCTGTTACGTGAGTACAACTCTTGGCGGTCTGTATCACTGCTTACACAGCTGTAGTCACCTTCCTCGTATCGATCCAGGGAGCACTGTCTGTGGATCACTCCGTCTTATTTGGAGAAGTTCCCATAATTGTTTAAAATTTACCCTAATGTTTTAACGTGTTATTGCCTTCCCCACTTGTAATTCCGGCCTTCAGCCGTTAATTGTTTGTAACATTGCTTGTGGCCTTCAGCCGACAAATTGTTTTTAATTTTCTCTTAAGGCCTTCAACCATCACTAAAGCCTGTTACAGTTCGTTAAGGTTGTTTCAAAAAGGTTTAACATGCAACTGCCTTCCTTACTTGTAATTCAGGCCTTCAACCATTGAGTATTCTGAAAAATGCTTGTCGCCTTCTGTCCCCAATAACTTTGAATCCTTTCTTAATCAGGCCTTCAGCCTTTAATTGTTTGTAGCATTGCTTGTGGCCTTCAGCCGACAAATAATTTTCAATCCTGTTTTAGTAATGCCTTCAGCCGTCATTATAGCTAGTTACAAGTTATTAAGATTATTAGAAGCGGTTTTAGTATTTTATAGAATAATTGTCCACCTTATTTGTAATTCATGCCTTCAGCCCTTGTGTATTCTGATATTCCTTGTGGCCTTCAGCCCACGAAAAATTTTCAACCTTATTAATCAGGCCATCAGCCTTTGATTTTGTATTACATTGTTTGTGGGTTTCAGCCGACCCATAATTTTCCATTTTTTTTAATAAGGTCTTCAGCCTTTACTATAGCTTGTTACCGTTTGATTGTTAAGAACAAAATATCTTAGTATTTGTTAATGTGTAACTGCCTTCCTCATTTGTAATTCAGGCCTTAAGCCGTGGTGTATTTTTGAAACTGCTTTCGCCTTCAGCCGACGAATAATTTTGAACCTTGATAATCAGGACTTCGGCCGTTGATTGTGTGTAACATTGCTTGTTGAATTCCTGTCGACAATAACTTGCGAGTCTTCTAATAAAATTTTCAGCCGCCAATTTAGTAAAATCCTTAAAATGATAGTTGACAGTCTTGTTTTTCAGAGAATAAAATATATGTGTTTTCTGTGCAACCAAAGATAGCTAATTACTCCCTGTCCACACCTTTTCCTGCTTTCCCTAATTCCCACGTCTCAGTACATGGGGTTGACTTAGGAGTGTGGAGTCGTTGGGATCGTGAGTTTACCATTGCGGAAACTAAGTTTACAGAGCGTATGGAAGTTTTGCCATATGTGGGTGAAGGATATTCAGTGATTCAAGGATCAGATTTTCTAGTCTAGGATTGATCTTTGGCAGTGTTCGCTGGAGCCCAGTGAAACTTTGTTTCCCTTTGGTCATACAACTGCAAAAGAAGCGACGTCGCAAGTCTCACGTATCGTGAAGGTGATGCCAGTCGATTTCGTTAAAGATTGATCATCAGGATAAAATACCGGCAGGTATCGGAAAAAAAGTGTGGGTTTCAGTGGGTACTGAGTTATCTTGTGGGATCTTGTATGTGGTTTGGTCTCTCTCGGCTAATGAAGAGTTGGACGTTTCACACTGTTTTGTTTACAGAAGCGTGGCGCACTGAGTAATGTTAATGGATAGTATAAGTGTTTCACTTAGCGTAGATAATTTTGGGAGAGTTGGAGTTAATCTGTCCAAAGGTACAATGACAATACTAGAAGAAGAATACATCGATAGGTTGGGTTTGGATAGGAATCATAAGCAAGCATTACGCAAGAAGCTGTGTCACTTGTAGGATAAAAAAGCAAGAGTGTAAAAAGTATTATTGAAATTTATCGACTTGTTTTGTAGAGATGGGGTGTTGCCAGCGACTCTAGTAACTCAGAACTGTATACATCTGGAGTAGTACACCAATTTACAGCAAATAGTTCGTACAGCGAGACATTTACAGACATTAATAGAGGAGTTCATGGAACAGCAACTGCGAGATGAGGTCAAGAATGAAGTAACAGTCCCTGAAGTACACATGTCGTAATCATCCCTAATAAATCATTGGATGGAACCAAGGAATACATGCTTTCTGAGATGGTAGATGCTTATCCAAAAAAAAAATGGCTCTGAGCACTATGGGACTCAACTGCTGAGGTCATTAGTCCCCTAGAACTTAGAACTAGTTAAACCTAACTAACCTAAGGACATCACACACATCCATGCCCGAGGCAGGATTCGAACCTGCGACCGTAGCGGTCTCGCGGTTCCAGACTGCAGCGCCAGAACCGCGCGGCCACTGCGGCCGGCTGATGCTTATCCAACCGCTAATTTTATGGATATTTTGGATAAGTGTTGAGTGTCGTTTCTTTACTGCAGTGGATCTCCAAATGTATCATCAGTTGGAAGTAGCACTTGAGAATAGGCCAAAGAGAGCGTTTACCGCATCATGCGGATATTATCAATATAAGCGGATGTCATTCGGTTTGGAAAACTCTCCTGCTACTTTTTACCGGTTATTGAACGGAGTTTTAAGAGGGTTAAAACCTAAGGTCCACACATGATCTATTTGAATGACTGAACAGTGTATTCAGCGGTTATACTAAAACGTGTGAGACGATTGTAGGATGCTTTTAGTAGGTTAACTCAGCTCATTTGACAAGCAGATGCAGTCGTTCGTCGCTTTGAAAAACCACTATAGTAAATTCGTAAGGGATTTGGTGAATACAACTGAACCTTTGAACACATTAGTCAGTAAGCTAGATTCATGTTTGATGGATCATTTTGTACAACAAATAGTAATGATGTGTGATGAGTCATTACAAATACACATCACAAATTAATTTGTAAAGATGGCTACATGGTAATCATTTATAACTATAAAATATACAGATATGAGCTAGTAATTCATGTCCACCAATTAAAATAGAAATTATTTTACAGAATAGAAGTGTCAACAAGAAACTTTTTCAGATTGTTTTCGAATTTTACTTTACTGTCTGTCGGAATGGTCAGAATGCTCAAGTCCTTAAGCAGATGACTGCAAGATGATCATGGGTGAGCACCACATATTATTCGTACAGCACGTTTTTGAGCGATGAAGAGTTTCCTCTTTAGAGATGAATTGCCCCAGAACATTATCCCATACGACGTTACTGAAGTATGTGGTATACAGAAAGTTACTGATTTGCCTCTCCCTGAGATTTGCAATGCTTCTAATTGCAAAAGTGTCTGAACCAAGTTGTTTTAGGAATTCTGAAATGTACTATTTCCAGTTTAAATGCTCATCAGTACTGACACATCAGAATTTTGAAGTTTCACCCTATTCATTACTTTCTTACTACTTGTTACCTTGACCTCTGATGTAGTGCCCATAGATATGCAGAACTGAATATACTGTGATTTTTTAAAATTGAGTGTGAGACCATTCGTGGGAAACTAATGATACTTTTCAAAACATCGTTTACCATTTCATCTGTTTCTTGCGTATGCTTGGACTGATTGTAATAGTAGTGTTATGCGCAAAAAGAACTATTTCTTCTTGTTGGCTATCAGACCAAAGATCGTTTACATATATAGGGAACAATAGTAGACCAAAGACTGAGCTTCGGGAATCATGTCCCTGGACTACGCTGTTTGAATCATTAAGTACACCTTTTTGCACTCATTTGGTTACATATGACATTATCGATTGATTTTCTATGTCACAAGACTCATAAACCTGCGATTTCTGTAGGGCATGACTCTGATTCACACAGTCAAACGGCTTAGATAGGTAGCAGAAAATACCAACAGGTGCTTTTTATCATTTAATGTTTTTAAAATTTGGTGAGTTAATATGTAAATGGCGTTCTCAGTAGAGCAACTCGTCTGAAAGCCAAACTGTGGTTTGCTGAGGATATTATTGTTACTAAAGTGAGATACTATTCCGTAACAAATCACCTGATGTCAGCAGCGAAACAGGTCGGTACCTATTGACAGCCGGCCGTGGTGGTCTCGCGGTTCTAGGCGCGCAGTCCGGAACCGTGCGACTGCTACGGTCGCAGGTTCGAATCCTGCCTCGGGCATGGATGTGTGTGATGTCCTTAGGTTAGTTAGGTTTAAGTAGATCTAAGTTCTAGGGGACTGATGACCACAGCAGTTGAGTCCCATAGTGCTGAGAGCCATTTGAACCATTTTGAACCTATTGACACCTATGTTATTACATTTCTTAAAGACGAACTTAACAACGCGATATTTCAGTCTCTCTGTAAAAATGCCTTCAGTTAGTCACGCATTGTGTGGTGTCACCGCCAGACACCACACTTGCTAGGTGGTAGCCTTTAAATCGACCGCGGTCCGTTAGTAGACGTCGGACCCGCGTGTCGCGACTGTCAGTGATTGCAGACCGAGCGCCGCCACACGGCAGGTCTAGAGAGACTTCCTAGCACTCGCCCCAGTTGTACAGCCGACTTTGCTAGCGATGGTTCACTGACAAATTACGCTCTCATTAGCCGAGACGATAGTTAGCATAGCCTTCAGCTACGTCATTTGCTACGACCTAGCAAGGCGCCATTATCATTTGCTATTTATCTTGTGATGCATGTACCGTCAGACCGATGTTCACCAATTATGGATTAAAGTTAAGTATCCCAGAAGCTACGTACCTGTTTTGCTAGTCTCACCCCCTTGTCCTGTTCCAGACCTCACGCCAGCCTGCCTGAGCTTAAACGCGTGCCTTTCGGCTACCCGTCATAGTGGATTGGCTGTCTTGCCAGTCCACAACACATTGCATATTTCAGACAAGACCAGACTTATTATATATAAACAAATCTTTAGAACTCTATCGGGAACACCATCAAAATCAGATGAAATTTACGTTTTTGAGAATATATAACTTTCTTAACTAGATAACTCACAAACAGAGTAAAGTTTCAGTGGATGCTGGAGTGTCAGGTAGCATTGGTAGCATTGGAGAAATTGGAGGAGACAATGATTTCCCCTCTTGTATTAGTTATTCCAGATTTTGACAAAGAGTTCA